>NC_079204.1:27490677-27613177 GCF_026745355.1 Beta vulgaris subsp. vulgaris
ACTCGAACTCAAATTTTCGAGTCCAAATATTTTGGACTGGATTTGGACTCATCCCTTTGGAGTCCAATAAGTCCAGTCCAGTCCAAAAATATTTCTATATATAATATAGATTTAATACATATATAATGTATATATTAAAAGAATTGATATTATTTTTAAAGATTTGGAATTTTCAACCTTCCCTCTCTAAATATTTCAACTGGCGCCAGACAATTTTACTTGGCGCCTGACTATTGCACTTAGCTCCATTTGTTAAATAAGTAAATTATACCAGCAGTACTGCAGTAGTAGGCTAGTAGCCGACTAATTCTATCTCACTTCACTCTTCAGTCCTTACTACTCACTTCCTCTTACTCTTTATTTTCTTTCTACCTCGCTGTCTCGGCTCTCGCATTGTCTATTTCTCCCTCAGATTAATTCTCAGTCTCTCTGCTTCCTCTCAACTTAGATCAAGGTAAGCATCTAATTCAAATTTTTATTCATAGTATTTTACTTTAATTTAAGCTTTCAATCTGATTTTTAGATATTGATAATTGAATCAGATGTCAAATGCTCAAGCATCTCAAAAAATGTTGTGAATCATTGAATCTAAATCGGGAAACCAGATATAATAATCGGACTTAACTGGACTGGATTCGGACTCAAGACAAAATTATCGGACTGGATTGGACTGGACTCAAAATATATTTGGATCGGACTTGGACTCAATTTCTCAAGTCCAAAAAACTTTGGACTGGATTTGGATTTGGCAAAGTCCAATCAAGTCCAATCCGCTTACACCCCTAATGAAACAAATGCTCTAAAAACTTTAAGTATATACTCCCTCTGTTTTTTTTATCATTCTCACTTTCTCTGTGCGCGTCTCCCAATGCACTTCTTTGAGCTTAAATATCTTTCATTATATTTTTTTGTAAAAATTATAACGATTGAATATTAATAATGTATTAATTGAGACGAATCAAACAAGACCCCACATGACTATATCTTTTCTTATAGATTGAAAACAATGGAGAAGATTCTCTCTAAGTATGAATAGTGTCAAGATTCTAAGTGAGAAAGATAAAAAGAAACAGAGGGAGTACTTCCTAAAAAAAACTTGTGTATCCTAAAAAAAAAGTTTTATAAATATATTGTTCTAAAAATTATTGCGTATATTCTAGAAATTTAAGTTTGTTTCCTAAAAAAATTTTAAGTATGTTTCCTGAAAAAATATGTTGTTATTAAAAAGTGTTGCATATGCTCTAAAAAGTTAAGTATATTTCCTTAAAAAAAGCATTAAGTATGTTGTTCTAAAACGTGTTTATATATATTCTAAAAATATGTTACATATATCCTAAACCTAAATCTGTTCTCACAAAAAAAGTGTTCTCATATAAGAGATGTGTTCTCACAAGAGCATATATATATATATATATATATATATATATATATATATATATATATATATATTAGCCTTTTTTGCACGCGATGCGTGCGTGAATTTTTTTTAGCGATTATTATTAAATTTCATCTAAGTGTAATTTTGAAGGATGTAATTTGCCATCATCATTAGTTTTAATTAATTATCATGTGGTGTAAATACAAAATATAAAAATTACTTGATGAATCAATGGATGTTGGTATATTGTTATTGCATTTCAAAGTTTAGGTAAAATGAATTAATGGATGTTGGTATATTGTTATTGCATTTCAAAGTTTAGGTAAAATTATAATTTAATGTCTTTGGTTTTGTAATTGATTTGAAACTGCTTTAGTTATGTTAATTTGTTCTTCAATCATAAACTTTTTCTTTCAATACATTAATGCAAGTTTATTTTAGCTACTTTGAACTTCCTTTAATATATATATTTTAAATTAGGAAGGACTATGATTGAGGAAAATATCAAAATCTAATTTTTTTTTTATTGAATGAATGGTTATATAATAGATATATATATATATATATATATATATATATATATATATATAGAGAGAGAGAGAGAGACAGAGAGAGGAGAGCTCTTGTGAGAACACCTCCTCTGTGTGAGAACACTTTTTTATGTGAGAACAAATCTTGACCTTTAGATCTAATCTAATCTAATGATTCTAAATACACTTATGAGTAATGGTATTTTTGTAATTTAGGTTACCCTTACTCCCCTTCCTTCTTCCCACAAACTTCCATAGTTTCACGTCATATTTACACAGCTTTCTCTCTCTAGGTTTTACATAGCTTTCTCTCTCCTCTATGGCGTCATTCATGGAGTAATTTTTCAAAGTTTTAGTTCGATTTTTTGCGGATTCCACACTATTCTTTCCATAATTCCAGAGGTTTTATTCGAAATTTTTACTTTGATATTATTGA
Organism: Beta vulgaris subsp. vulgaris; assembly: GCF_026745355.1. Classification (NCBI taxonomy): domain Eukaryota; kingdom Viridiplantae; phylum Streptophyta; class Magnoliopsida; order Caryophyllales; family Amaranthaceae; genus Beta; species Beta vulgaris. The sequence goes on from NC_079204.1 coordinate 27,493,022, forward strand.
CTTGCAGATTTTTGTTCGATTTTTTTTTTAATTTCAATGCAGATTTTTGTTCGATTTCAATGGCGTCATTCATCTTAAGTGCAAATTGTTGTTTGAATTTTGTTTTCTTACTATATGATTTATCCTTTTTACCAACTTAAATGAATGAACGAAAGTAGGAAACCTTCCTACTTCATCAACCATAAAAATAAAGAAATATTATAGTGATATTGATTGAAATTTTGGTATTCCATATTATATCGTTTCGATTATAGTCACGTTATCATCATACATGTCAACGCATGCAAAATGTATATCATGTTCTAAATTAATGTATATCATATTCTAAAATACTGAGCAACATGTTCTAAATTAATGTATATACATCATGTTCTAAAAAGGATACATCATGTTCTAAAACGACGTAGATCATGTTCTAAAACGTTGTACATCATGTTCTAAAACGATGTAAATCATATTCTAAAACAATGTACATCATGTTCTGAACTACCTTTATTCTCACATATGATATATGGTCTCACTCGAAATATTTTAGAACATAATTAAAATGAATTGAAACATGTTTGAAGTAATTCAAAACATGTTTGAAAAGTTTTTGAACACAATTAAAATAATTTGGAACATGTTTGGATAAATTTAGAACACACTTGCAATATTTCAGATTATCATTGAAATAATTCAGAACATGTTTGAATAAATTTAGAACATGTTGTATAATATGAGCACTATAAGAGGGGGGTGAATTATAGTGAGAGAATAAGCTATACTTTTTGCGGAATTAAAAGTAAACTTGGGAACAAACAATGGGAACACAGAGATTTTACGAGGAAAAACTTCCTAGGCCGTAGGAAGAAACAACCTCGACCACAAGGGATTTTAAACAACTTTCCACTATAATAGGCCAAACAACTCACTCTGATTACAACCTATTACTTTTCTCTCGATTCTCAACTTAAGTCACTCAACTCAAGTTCCCAACGACAGTTCCCAACAACTGACTTTTCTCTCAAACTTCACTCGAAGTTCTTTCTCTTTCTCTTCTTCTTCTTTCTCTTGCTTCACTCAAAGCTTTCTCACACTTACAAGAGTTCACTCAAACCCTTTTTCTAAAAATACACTTTATAAAATAATGGAAGAGTAATAAACTCGATTAATGTAAGTATGAATTCTCTTAAGGAAAAGGCACTGACACTTTAGATAACTTAGACAAATTAACTAAGTCAGACACAATTTTGCTCAAATGAATTAGGCGCCTATTTATAGACAATTAAGACAAGACATGTTCTCCACTAACTTAGACCATTATCACATGTTCTCCATGATGTTTAATTAATTAAAATAAATTAATTATTCCATGTCATGTAAAGCATCCACTAATCCACTACTTCACTTCATAGAAGCAGTAACACATTACGTGGTTTTGCAAAACTTGGAGATTAATTAAACTCATTTAATTTAATTAAATACTTGGAGGATAATTAACTTAAGCCACTAAATCCACTAACTACATAAAACGTGTAGCAGTAAACTTTAGGCGTGCAATCTAATTTTAGGAAATAAATAAATAAAATACTTTAGCTAGTTTTTAGGAAAAATATCTTTTTCAAAATCTTTTATAAAACCGGAAAAACAGTTTTAATTTTAAAAATCCGAAACATTTTAAAAACCGGAAATATTAAATTTTCGAAAACTAAATTTTAAATAAAATATAAAAGATAAAATATATTTTAAAAAGATAATATTTGAAAATCAGTAATTTAAAATCAGAAAATCTTTTAAAATCTTTTCCTAACAAACTTAAACTAACTTCCTAAAATAATGGATCTTAGTCAAAATATCCCTAAAAACTCTAACAACTATATTGGGCAACTTTCACTTAGGCGCACAATATTAGTCACTTAGAAGTTCCTAAATTAGTTTTAAGTCTTGTTCCCTAATCTTTAAGTCTTGTTCCTTAGCCTTGTTCCTATAGTGCCAGGTCTGTTCCTTTCATGGGAACAGAACCAAGTTCCTTTGAGAATTCACCACGAACTTAATAAAGTGTTTACTCAACCTTAACAAGAAGATTAATAAATACCCTAATGTATTCTAATCTTCATTCCATGCTTGATTCTTCATCTCTCGGACATCTTTACTTCGATCTTGATTAATTCTCCGCTTTAATCTTCAATCAAGTATTCTCTTAGCTCGAGCATGAATTACCTTGCAACAACATAAATAAAATATACTATGTCTTTTGTGGTTAGGTCATCTTCAAAACTCAAGGGTCAACAATTTCCCCCTTTTTGAAGATGACAACAAAAGGCATATACTAAACATAATACATAAGTCATATAAAAATAATTTTAACAAAGTATGTAACCAAGTTAAATTAAGTATTATAGACTTGTTATTTTATTTTGTAAAGTCGAAATATGAGAACATAATTCATGACAAAAAAAAATTTACTCTGATTGCCTTATCTTTCCCCCTTTGGCATCTTCAAAAACATAGTCCACGATTTCAAAAAGATGAATATTATTCACTAAACACATCACACCACCAAACTTGTGAAATAATGGTTAGTATAAGCAAATAAAGCATTCAACTCTCAAAAACCGCAATCCAAGAATATTAGCCATTCATTTAGACGCACACATGCAAAAAGATCAAACTTAGAATTAGCAAATTAATAAGTTCCATTGTAGCATGATTAAGGAGAAGGATAGAAAAGACAAATATGAAACAAAGTTCATGTTCCCACACAAATAAAAACAAACAAACGAGAAAAGTTTAGATTTAGGAGAGGGAGGTTGTTCTACTTCTTCCACCACATCATGAAGCTTTGCCATCACTTCTTGATGATTTTCGGCCAATGTATCATTTCCCTTGAGCACAATGTCTTCCAACTTCAACAACCTAGAGTTCATTGCTTGAAGGGAGGAAGAAAGTTCACCAAGCCGAGCCATATTTCTTGTTGTCCATCCAAGACTTTGTCAACTTTGGCATAACCCCTTTTACCAACCCATTTAAATCCTTAGCTTCCGTAGCAAACTCCATCATTGCTTCGAATGACCATAACCAAGGAGACAAAGAATCCAATCTTCTAGCATGAGCTAGAGTATATGTAGACCAATGGTAGGATTTTGAGAAGACGAGGGAGAGTTTGAGAAGGATTTGGTGTAGCTGTTTGTTCCTTAGGTTTGGGAACAGCAGGTTGTTCCTCTGGAATGGGAACATCACCTGTTTTCTTAGCTTTAGGAACAGAATAGGAGGGTTTTGAGGTAGAGGGAGGGATAGGATCATTTTGTGGTGCTAGGGTAGAGGGTGAGGCAGATTTTTGTGGAGAGGGAGGAAAAGGAGGATTGGTTTCCATGGGAAAGGAGTCGGTTCCCTAGAAGGAGGTAGGTTAGATTCATAATCTTCCCTATCAATTACCTATTCATCTTCTCAAACTTTCCTCGGTATCAGCAAAGGAAATTAAGCACTTTCATGTTTTGAATCCTTTGACTAGCTCTAGTGCTTTAACAACCGGTTTCACCACCAACCACCTTCTTCCCTTTCTTCTTAGCTTCTTCTTTTTCTTTTTCAATTTTCCAATATTTTGTTTCCCATTACTATGTACAAAACATTTACATCCAAATGTTCTGAAATATGTAATATTGGGCTTTTTACCAAAATACAGCTCATAAGGAGTTTTATTTAATAAAGGTCTTACCATGGCTCGATTTATAATGTGACAAGCAGTATTCACAGCTTCTGCCCAAAAGTTTTTAGGAAGACCACTAGCTATCAACATAGTCCTAGCCATCTCTTCTAGTGTTCTATTCTTCCTTTCAACAACACCATTTTGTTGAGGTGTTCTAGGGGGGAAATTGTGATCTAATCCGTTGTCTCTGCTAAAGTCATCGAACTTAAATTTTCAAACTCTTTCCATGGTCGGATCTAAGGTGTAATAATTTATGACCACTCAAATTTTGAACTTTCTTTGCAAAGACAAGGAACTCATCATAAGTCTCGTCCTTGCTAGAAAGAAAAATAACCCAAGTAAATCTAGAGAAGTCATCTACAATTACTAACACATATTTCTTTCCACTCTACTTTGTATCCTCATAGGTCCACATAAATCCATATGAATTAACTCTAAAGGTCTTGTGGTACTTACCACATTCTTGGACTTGAAAGAGGACCTAACATGCTTACCTTTTGCGCATGCATCACCACATGATCTAAATGAAACTTAGTAGAGGGTAAACCTAAAATAGTTCTTTAGAACGCAGTTTGTCAAGCAAGGAAAAGCTAGCATGACCTAGACGCTTGTGCCATAAAATGAATCATCATCAATAACACTAAGGCATGTGAATTTGTTTTTGGGAACAAGGTTGAGATCCACAACATATGTGTTCCCTTTCCTTGTTCCTTCCAAAATGATATCCTTTGTGCTATTGTTGACAATTAAACATTTTTCACTATTAAACTTCACACAGTTCCCTCTATCACAGAATTGGGAAATACTTAACAAGTTATGCTTTAATCCATCAACTAGAAACTATCTATGGAATGTGACGATGACTTACCAACTTTGCCCATGGCAACTATGTTACCTTTCTTGTTGTCACCAAAAGTCACACTTCCACCATTATAGGCTGAGAGTGAGAGAAATCTTGATTTATCTCCAGTCATATGCTTAGAACAACCACTGTCTAGGTACCATGTGTTGTTCCCCCTCACTCCAACCTGCAAGAAAACTAATTGTTAGAGTTAGGAACCCAATCTTTCTTGGGTTCCTTTCCTTCAGGAACAATAGATTTCTTTTTCCAAATTACTCTACTTGTTTCCAAGTTCTCATTAATGCGACCAAGTCTTTTAGGACAAGAGTTCCTAAAATGACCAGTGTTCCCACAAAACATACAAACTTTATCACTTGGTAAATCAACTCTCTTTTTAGGTTTTTCAAATTTCTTTTTGTGATTAAAACAAAGACCTTCAGTTCGTTTTGTTTGAGGGTTCTTAATCCAGTTTGGAATAGGTAGCATTTTCTTTTCATTTCTCATTTGGTGCAGTTCCCCTACAAGTTCATTATTTTCAATTTCCAAAAATGAAACATGATTTTTCAATTCGTTTATTTCAGATTTGAAACTTTGCAAGGGAACTGACTTAATGTCAAATGAACTTACTTCAGGAACAAACTCTTTTAGTTGTGATAACTCAAGATTAACAAGTAGTTCTCATTTTTAAGATTTTCGAAATCCTCTTTTAATTTAAGATTTTTGTCAAACAATTCGAAAAATCTTTTCTCAATATCAATTCGAACACTTTTAAGCCAAGAGGTATGTTCCTTTGCTACACTTAAAGCATGTTGACATTGTTTTAGTTTAATGGTCTCATCTTTGCAATCATTTACAGCGTCAACAATAAACTCAAATAATTTTTTTTTTAAAGAATTAAGACGAGTTTTGATGGTGTCTAGACTTGCCTCAAGAGATTCAATCTCTTCATCAGATTCGGAATTGTCAAGAGCCATAAGACAGAAGTTTGCAGTCTCCTCATTTGGTTGAGGATCATCTTCTTCTTCGGAGTCAGAGTCTCCCCATGCAGCAACCATAGCTTTCTTCATGTCAGATCGAGTATAGGAGTTTTTGTATTCCTTGTTCCTATCTCTGCTTCGTTCCCTTCCTTTGCCTTTTTCTTGTTCCCATTGGGGACAATCCTTGATGAAGTGCTCAGAACTGCCACACTTATGACAAACAAGTTTGTTAGAATATTTCTTATTCTTACCTTTGTAATCTCCATTTTCATGTTCCTAAACATTCTTTTGAATTTTCGGACCATGAGAGCGGATTCTTCTTCATCAGTTTATGAGTCTCCATCTTTCATCAGCTTTTAAGGCAATCGATTTTTGCTTGGACATGTCTCCATTCTCATTGTCCAATTGCAACTCATGAGTCATAGGAGCACCAAGTTGTTCCAAATTGAACTTAGTAAAGTCCTTAGTTTCCTGTAAGGCAGTTACCTTAGCCATCCATCGATCACTAGGCAGTTACCAAGAGATGTTAGCTCATTAATAATATTAGTAAAGCGTGTAAACATGTCTTGGATAGACTCTTTTGATTTCATTTGAAAAAGTTCATATTGGTTTCAAAAGATCTATTTTTGATCTCTTAACTTCACTCGTACCTTCATGAGTGACTTCAAGAAGATCCCAAATTTGTTTTGCGGTTTTACATCCCATGACACGATTGTGTTCATGAGGTCCAAGACCACAATGAAGCAGTTTTATAGCAAGAGCATTAATTTCCATCTTTTCGAAATCAGCTTTATCAAAATCAGATATAGATTTAGGAATTACCTCATTCTTGTCATTAGTGGTAGTGACTTCAAAATCACCTACCTCTATGACTCTCCATACCTGGTAATTGTCGGCTTTGATAAAGATCTCCATTCTGTTCTTCCAGTAAGTGTAAAACTTACCATTGAACATTGGTGGCCTCTGCGTAGAGTACCTTCTTCCAGTTTCTCTCTAGTATTCATATTTTTCAAGATCTTGAACTCAACAGGGTTTCCTGAATATTAGAGTTCCCGCTTGATACCAATTGTTGTATAATATGAGCACTATAAGAGGGGGGTGAATTATAGTGAGAGAATAAGCTATACTTTTTGCGGAATTAAAAGTAACTTGGGAACAAACAATGGGAACACGAGAGATTTTACGAGGAAAAACTTCCTAGGCCTAGTAGGAAGAAACAACCTCGACCACAAGGGATTTTAAACAACTTTCCACTATAATAGGCCAAACAACTCTGATTACAACCTATTACTTTTCTCTCGATTCTCAACTTAAGTCACTCAACTCAAGTTCCCAACGACAGTTCCCAACAACTGACGTTTTCTCTCAAACTTCACTCGAAGTTCCTTTCTCTTTCTCTTTCTCTTTCTCTTGCTTCACTCAAAGCTTTCTCACACTTACAAGAGTTCACTCAAACCCTTTTTCCAAAAATACACTTTTATAAAATAATGGAAGAGTAATAAACTCGATTAATGTAAGTATGAATTCTCTTAAGGAAAAGGCACTGACACTTTAGATAACTTAGGACAAATTAACTAAGTCAGACACAATTTTCTCAAATGAATTAGGCGCCTATTTATAGACAATTAAGACAAGACATGTTCTCCACTAACTTAGACCATTATCACATGTTCTCCATGATGTTTAATTAATTAAATTAAATTAATTATTCCATGTCATGTAAACATCCACTAATCCACTACTTCACTTCATAGAAGCAGTAACAATTACGTGGTTTTTGCAAAACTTGGAGAATAATTAAACTTATTTAATTTAATTAAATACTTGGAGGATAATTAACTTAAGCCACTAAATCCACTAACTACATAAAACGTTAGCAGTAAACTTTAGGCGTGCATATCAGATTTTAGGAAATAAATAAATAAAATACTTTAGCTAGTTTTTAGGAAAAATATCTTTTTCAAAATCTTTTATAAACGAGCGAAAACAGTTTTAATTTAAAAATCCAAACATTTTAAAAACGGAAATATTAAATTTTCGAAAAAAATCTTTTAAATAAAATATAAAAGATAAAATATATTTTAAAAAGATAATATTTGAAAATCAGTTATTTAAAATCAGAAAATCTTTTTAAAATCTTTTCCTAACAAACTTAAACTAACTTCCTAAAATAATGGATCTTAGTCAAAATCCCTAAAAACTCTAACAACTATATTGGGCACATATTTCACTTAGGCGCACAATATTAGTCACTTAGAAGTTCCTAAATTAGTTTTAAGTCTTGTTCCCTAATCTTTAAGTCTTGTTCCTTAGCCTTGTTCCTATAGTGCAGGTCTGTTCCTTTCATGGGAACAGAACCAAGTTCCTTTGAGAATTCACCACGAACTTAATAAAGCTTTTACTCAACCTTAACAAGAAGATTAATAAATACCCTAATGTATTCTAATCTTCATTCCATGCTTGATTCTTCATCTCTCGAACATCTTTACTTCGATCTTGATTAATTCTCCGCTTTAATCTTCAATCAAGTATTCTCTTAGCTCGAGCATGAATTACCTTGCAACAATATAAATAAAATATACTATGTCTTTTGTGGTTAGGTCATCTTCAAAACTCAAGGGTCAACAGAACATAAGTTTGATATTTCAGAACATGTATATATGTATATGTATTGATTATACTCTCATGTTCTAAAAAAAATTATGTTCGTGTTCTAAATTTTAAAGTATTTTCATATAAGTATGTGTTCTCACATAAGGGGTATTCTCACTGGATCCTAACCATTTGAAGCCACGTAGTTAATTTGTAAATTTGTTAGCTATGCGACCAGCTACATAAAAGATCTGATGATGATGGTAACCAGCCATCCAAGAAGTGTGGAAAACACCCGTGTTTGAGAGCTTTGGTCCTACGACTTTTTTCTTTTTTGTAAAATATCTTAAGATGCAAGAGTTGACTCAATGTTTTTTTGTTACCTAAATTTGTTTCAAAATTCGAAAAATAATCGCTTGCTTCCTCTGGTCCACGCCGTAATAAGAACGGTGTTAGACTTTGTTATTTTTTTTGAAGAAAGAGACTTGTTCTGTTTTAGTAATCATCGATGTTTTTTTGTTACTTTAATTTGAAAGATAATAACTTGGTCTTTCCACGCCGTAATGAGAACGGTGTTGGACTTAGTTTTTCTTAATTATCTAGGGAACCAACGACAAAGACCAAAGCTTTGAGCCTTCATGTTGTTGCTAAAAGCTTTAACAATGAACTCCAGTAATTTACAACACATTATCCAGTAATTATTACTCCCTTCATTCAATAGTATAGTTCTAAGTTTTTACGAGAATTAAGGAAGATAAAAGGAGTACTCTCTCCATCCCATAATATAGGCTATGTTTAGGCTATGTTCACTTCACCTTATTTTTGCTTATTTCAGATCTAATCAGATCAGATCAGATCAGATCAGAAAAAATAAGTTCAGATCAGATCAGAAAAAATAAGTTCAGATCAGATCAGATCAGATCAGATCAGATCAGATCAGACCAGATCAGATAAGATCAGATAAGTTCAGATCATATCATGCTTATATTTAAAAACTTATTATTATTAAATATCTTTCACTACATATTAAAAAAATTATAATAATTGAATATTAATAAAGTACTCATTGAGACGAATCAAACAAGACCCCACATGACTATATTTTTTCTTATATATTGAGAAAAATCTAAAAGATTATCTCTAATTGTGAATAGTGTCAAGATTCTAAGTGACAAAGATAAAAAAATACAAAGGGGTATTATTATTTACTAGTACATTTGTTCAAAAGAATTATTATTGTTGTTGTTGTTGTACTTATTAATTATTAATATTGGTAATTATTATTAATCTTGTTGTTACCATTATAAATGTCATTGTTATTATTATATTAATTATTTTGTTGTTATTAAATAATAGAAAATTAAAAGCCACGTGTTAAGAACATAAGATTGACGCAAAAATAAGAAATATATAAAATATGATATCTCAAATTCATGACAACGAAACTACTAAGTTCGGATTACATTTCAAAATAAGCTAAGTGTGAGATACAAATTATAAATTTAGATTCGGTATACCTCTTCCTACCGAATTCCAAATCTCTCTAGCTATTTGAAGTTGCACGATATTTATTTATTTTTTTGCTCAAGTCATAGTTGTTTGTATATCTTGTCTATTTTATATGGAAAAAAAAGAGTTCAGTTTGCCGACTTCTCAAGTGTGAAACTTTTTTTTAAGGGAAAGTGTGAAACATTGTATAAGTGCTCTTATAAAATAATGACTTGAGTTATATAATTATTTTTATAATAATAATTTATGATTATAATTATTATTGTTGTTCTTATAATAATGATAATAATAATAATTATTATTAATAATATAAAGTTGTAATAGAAATAAAATGATAATAATAGTAACACTATAAAGAAGATCTTATAATGTATTGCATAATAATGATTTACAAAGTAATAATATAATAGTAATAATATATTTTATAAAAGATAAGATCTTGTTGAAAAAATAAGTTCAGATCAGATCAGATCAGATCAGAAAAAATAAGTTCAGATCAGATCAGATCAGAAAAAATAAGTTCAGATCAGATCAGATAAGTTCAGATCAGAAAATTTCAGGTGAACTGAACATAGCCTTAGTTCACCTGAAATTTTCTGATCTGAACTTATCTGATCTGATCTGAACTTATTTTTTCTGATCTGATCTGATCTGAACTTATTTTTTCTGAACTGATCTGATTACAAGATCTTATTTTAGATTTCTCTCAATATATAAGAAAAAATATAGTCATGTGGGATCTTGTTTGATTCGTCTCAATGAGTACTTTATTAATATTCAATTATTATAATTTTTACTAATATGTAATGAAAGATATTTAATAGTAAAAATAAATTTTAAAACTGACAGATCTGATCTGATATGATCTGAACTTATTTTTTCTGATCTGATCTGATCTGATCTGATCTGATCTGATTAGATCTGAAATAAGCAAAAATAAGGTGAACTGAACATAGCCATAGTATTTATTTCATTTTTAATGGGTCAAACTTTAAAATCTTTGACCGGTTATTCTCATTTGTATATATAAAAAAACATATTCATATGAGATCTTGTTAGATTCGTCTCAATGTGAAGTTTCATAATATAAACTTTTTATATTTTTTTTATTATTACAGAATTGAAAATATTAAGGGTCAAAGTTATGTCTTGGAGACTGTGTAAAAAAAAAACAAGCACCAAATTATGGGACGGAGAGAGTATTAGAATTTCTCAACAATAATATTTAATAAAGTTTTATTTGATACTATTATTCCCTTTTTTCCTGCATCAACCATAAACCATCATCTTCATTAGCCAACTATCCATTTAACATCAAAGCTCCATAAATAGCCTTCAAACCTTCCACTATCCTAAACCAATAGCTTGTGTGCAAGCCTTAATACATAAAAAAGATCAATGTCAGGCAACAACAAAAAAATAATTGAAAAAATTCAAAGTGCGAAAAAAATAAGCAAAAGAAAAAAAAACTCATAGTACAAAAAGAAACAAAAGATTTCAAAAGAAAAAGTCAAGCTAGGGGGCTTGCACGTGAGTTCTACCCCTCATTCAAATCAAGTTAACCTTCATCTAAATCTCAAGCCTTAAACCTTTCAACATTTCATCAACCCTAACTCCTTTTTCAGGAAATGTCCAAGTCCGCTAGGGCGAAAACCCGAAAGGGGGGCCTAGGAAAAAGTTAAGGCACAAAAAATAATAATAAAAGAAATCAGATCAAGAACTACAAATGGTATGTAACTACAAGGATACGTAGGAATCCTGATCTCAAGGTCTGACCGCTTCAATAAGAAAACAAATTAATCATGGGCTAATGATATAACTTTCTAGAGTTCAGGAGCATAATCTCTTTCTAGACCCGACATGGAATAGAGTCTGAATCTAGCCTTGTTAAAGCCTTTTCCTACCTGCATTCATTTAAGTCATAAATTTAAACTTTTACTTTTCAATTCGCGCTCTCCTTTTCCCTGAAGGACTATCCGACAATTCCATGGTCTTTGGCAATATTTGCCTTTGCCTAACTCAACTTCTCAAAGAAGAATCCCCAATGACAACTTCCAATGTTCAAGACTTATCAATTACATTACAATATCAGATATACATGACAAATTCAAGGAAAGCTCACCCAAAGTGGGGGATTCCTTATGTGGTGGTGCCTCCAAATCAAACTCCAAAAAAGTTGTAATTTGCAAACCTCATTTACGGACTCCGATTATTTACTAAAAACGATTATCTATTTCCTGATCATTCTATCATTCTACACACACTAGTATAAAAACAACAATTTGCGTTGCACGAAGTACGTTGGATCTAAAGCAAAACGACGCAAAAGTGTTACTTGCGTCGCACTTGAAGAAGAGTACGACGCATATCATGTGTAAATGAGCACCAAGATGAGCTATCTGCGTCGCATGCAACAAAAGTGAGTTGCAAAAGCCCAATTTGCGTCGGACCACGTGGCAAATACGACGCAAATCGTCTTTCACTCTCTGCGTCGCATGGTACTTTAGTGCGTTGCAAAAGCCTAAATTGCGTCGGACCTCGTGGCGCATACGACGCAGATTTGAGCCCATCCAAATATTTAACCTAAAAAGTCTCACTACTCACCGCGCCGCTTCATTTCGTTCCTTCGACCTATCTAATCGCATGCACGAACTAAAACTCCTAAAACTCCTCTCTCTCTCTCTCTACCTCCCTCCCTCCCTCACTCAACCCTAAAAACTCCTCTCTCTCTCTCTCTCTCTCTCTCTCTCTCTCTCTCTCTCTCTCTCCGTCCCTCCCTCAGACCCTCTCTCACCCTCAAACTCGTCTCTCTCACCCTCAAACTCGTTTCTTTCTCCCACTCAAACCGCCGGTCCGCGCCTCAGGCCAAAAAATTGAAGATCTCCGGCGAAAAAATTGAACAACGCTTATTGGCTTCTTCTTCGAGTATAATCTCCGGCGACTTCTTCGAGTTTCTTCGTGCATCTCAGGTTTTCAGATCTACAATTTCGTTTTTTCATTTATTTTTTTTTCATTTTTTAGATCTAAGTTTATGTTTTCTTTTTAGTGTTTATGCAGTCTATTTCGTTTTTTAATTTCTTAGATCTAATTTTATATTTTAATTATCTTATCTGAAAAATAAAAACATTCTAGATTCAGTTCATGCATCTGAAATTTATGGCCTTTTGTTTTTTTTTTATTTTTTATATCTGATTTTTTACTTTTATTGGCATTTATCCTAGTCTAGGATTTTCTTTTTAATTATCTGAAATTCTTATTTTCATTTGCAGATCTTTGTAATTTGTCCTTCTCGAAGTCTTCTTTGTCAAAAACCGGGTGTGTCTCGTTTCGGTTTTATTTTTACATTTGTAATGTAATTTGTTTACATTTAGACATTTAGTTTACATATTCTTTTACATATTTACTGTAATTTATTTTGTATATATTGTGTATTTTTTTTTTACATTTTACATATGTCTGTATCTAATATGTAAGCAGAGATTTATTTGTATATAATATTTACATATCAATGCAAAACTATTGCGATTTTAAGTCATATTGTTATTTTAAGTCATATTGTGGGAATATGCAATACTGTGATTTGAGAGAAAAAAAAAGCTGAAAATTTAAAAAAAAAAATGCAAATTTCAGTAATTTGCGTCGCACCTATTGCCACATGCGACGCAAATTACTGAAATTGAAATTAGAACCTGCTGGGTACTCTTTGGCCTGATATGCGTCGCACATTGCTGAAGATGCGACGCAGTTGTTTGATTTGCGTCGCACCCAGTGCTATTTGCGACGCAAATTCCCCTTCTATCCGGGGCTGAGGAGAGCCATCTGCGTCGCACCATATACAACGTGCGACGCAAATAGGTAAAAGATCTGCGTCGTTTCCGCATACGACGCAGATCATTTATAAGTCATCTGCGTCGAGACCTCTACCGTCGGACCCAAGTCCAACGCAAATAGGGGTCCCTGGTCCGACGCAAATTGGCATTTCTCTACTAGTGACATCTTCTATCCTTGCAAAATCCTGACCTTGCATTGCAACATTACAAAACCCTGACCTTGCATTGCATACATTTTAGTCTTGCATAACCCTAACCTTGCATTGCATACATTCTAGTCTTGCATAACCCTGACCTTGCATGACGTGTCATCCCTTAGCTTTGCATAACCTTAATCGTTGCATAGCGTCTCATGCATCCTTAGAGAGTCTAAGTTTGCATTATTGCATCATTATGTGCTTTGTCTGAGTTGTTTGCACCTATCTGCTAACATTTGCTTTTGCGGGTAATCATATTGCTTGTAGTTATTTTCAATGGTTGTAGTGGATGTGAAGCTCATCGATAACCCGAAAGATCAGTGCAAGATCTGTGGTCACCGGTGAGTTTGTAACACCCCCAAATTACTCACTTTAAAAGAAATAGTAGACATATAATATTTGATTAATTTAGGAGTATTACAACCACGTGACTATCACACTTTTGGAAACTAATTACGAACTAACCAAATAACTTGCAGCTGAAGACTTTAACCAAAATAATAGCTCTTTATTATTAACAATATATATTGTCTCAAACTTAAAATAAATAAAATGTCCTATACTAGGTGAAGATCCCCTCCCTATTATGCTCCTACGCACATCCATAGTTCACCTGCAAAACTGCTTACTAAAAGGTAAACAAGGCAAAGTCAAATAGGAAAAAAAATACGCGTCAGTATAAAACTCAGTACGATATGTATAAGATAGGTAACACATTTAGTAGTTCACAACATTTTACATTTTGAGATCTTCTTAATAATTCAAGGATAACTATCAAAAACAAACACTTTCCAAATAATTTGGATTAAAATGATTTTGAAAACTATTCCTCTTCTTATCTCCTCTTCCATTTCCTAAGTGTGCGCACCCTACAAGGTAGTCATCCCTTCATGGATCTATATCAAGGGGTAACCATAATTGCCAACAAGTGGACTTTGAAGCACCATTCTTGACGTTAATCAAGCGGTAATAATAATAGTAATAATAATAACAACAATAATAATAATAATAATAATAATAATAATAATAATAATTATTATTATTATTATTATTATTATTATTATAATTATTATAATAATAACAATAGTAATAATAGTAATAATAGTAATAAAAATAATAAAAATAATATGACCTGTAAGTCATGAATATATCTTCTTTCTCATAAACAAATTTTTAACATTCATAATTCATAAAAAACCAATCAAACAATTCCTTGTAATAATAATTTAAATTTCCACAAAGGATAACAAAACTTTCATATAATATAATTCATAAATTCATTCATTATTTTCATCTCCTAGAGAGAATAATAAAATGTTGTAACCATTATAAACCAAATTTCTAAATTCATTCAACCATTAAATCAATAAACAACTTTAACACATAAAACCACATTTCAAAAGATCTAGCTACATAACATATAACTTTAATCTTGCACAAAGATATACTAGTATCTTCACTTAGTCTTATGCTTGAGCGTTGGGATGTTAGTGGGTAATGGATCCTACCAAGATCCGTAGATCCATATCCATTTTTAGCGGATCTGGATCCTCAAATTTTGCACCCTACAGATCCGGGTAGGATATGGATCCTAGTTTTTATAAAACGAATCTGGATCGAATCCTTCATAATTACCCAGATCTAGAACCATTACCCATTTTTGAAAGTTACTTTAAAATAGATAATTAAAAGGGTAAAAGTTAATGTTGAACACTTAATGTTGTTTATGCTTGGATTTGTTATATTAAGGTTTGATGCTTGTTCACTTCAACATCAACAAATAAAGATGCTAAATGGCGTTGTTTTTTTAAAAAAATTCTTTAATTATTGTGAAAATTAGGATTGTTTGAAGAAAATAAGGTAGGATCCATTTTGGATCCGTTTAGGACCCGGATCCATAAGATCCATTGGATCTGGATCCTCAATTTTATTACCCAATGGAGTCGAGTCGGATCTGGATCCATGCCTAAAAAAACGTATCTGGTTATGTATCCTAGAGGATCCGGTCCAAATCCTACCCATTGTCAACCGGTATTGTCCTACTGGAGGAATTTTAACGTAAAGTTTGTATTATTAAAAAATAATCAAAAATTGTATTATTGCGAGAGAACAGGCAAAAGTTTGTATTATTGTAGTTAAAAATTATTTTTAAATATATAAAAATTCATTAATGGTTTGCCAATTTATACCCTACATGGTGCTAAAATGTTAAAATTTCCTATATGTTTTAAGTTAAACGTGTAAACTCGTGTGAGTTTCAGGATGAAAATCTCAACACTAACTCAATCTATTTATAATACAGTAAATCAACAGCTGCTCATTTATATATACGTGTCGGAAAAGCTTGACACTAATTCATTTTTTTCCTATCTGGTTCATGTTGTGTTGTCGTGTCGTATCAATTTTTCACAATTCTATATATTATATATATACCAAAAATTAATTTTTTGAATGATAAAAGGTTAATATCGTATATAGCCTCAAGGTTATAAAATCACGTTCCAATAAGGACAACATAAGAGTGAATATATTTCTTACCCTTCTTCCGTATTTCCAAAGCATATTTTGTCAATAAGACACCATCCATTTATCTCTTATTAACCACCCCCTCATCAGGCCTCACATAGAGCGCAGCCTGCATTCATGAATCATGGACGATTTGATGATAGATTCACAATGTAAGGTCAGCTCAATATTGTCCTCCATTACAGTGTTTAAACAGCCTAGGCACCCCCACATATTAAAGCCTTAAAGGTACCAAGAAATCAGCCAACATATGAAATCTTGCATTAAAAAAAAAAAAAAGCCGAAAAAAGGGTAGCAAAGCAACTTACTACTGAATGATGAGATTATAACGGGTAGGCAATCAGGCATAACACTTTACTGCAGGACTTATCGCATAACTAACATAACATAATCCCTGTATTTTCTTCCCTCGTCTACTTAAATAATTTTTTTCTAAAAAGTAAAATTAAAAGCAAAAAAACATATTAGGGGTGGGAATGAGCCAAGCCTGCTCGTGAACTAATCGATTTCGGCTCGGTCAAAGCTCAGCTCAAGTGGGCTCGACTCGAGTTTGGGTTCGGCTCGATATATAAACGAGCCAAGCCCATACCGTCTATGGCTCGACTTGAAAGCTCGTGAGCATGCTCAAAAACTTTTTAGGTAATATTTATGCAAATTATTAAGTGTCCCACATCGATTTCAAAGACAAACAACATCCTTATTTTCCTTTACTTATTATTGTTTGCCATGTCTAACTTTTCTTGATGAAGGTTATTTATACTTTGACAACATTTGACAATTTATAGACTGCGCAAATCCTATAAGCTTCTAACAAATAATTTAAACACTATCTAAGGGTCTGTTCTCTTCGGCATAAAACAGGTGAACTGAACTGAATTGAACTAAATTGAATTGAACTGAATCGAAATGAATAGTGATATATGAGAGTAAAAGTATTGTCCAAAGCTGAATCGAACTGAACTGAACTGAATTGAACTAAATTGAACTGAATTAAACTGGACTGAACTGAACTGAACTGAAAATAAGCCGGGGAAAACATGCCCTAATTATTATGCAATATAATAAAACTATTATGATCCACTAAGGTAGCTGGAAAGTTTGTTTTGGAATGGGTGGTGGGGATATTTTACAAACTGAAGTAGTTTACAAATCCTCTAGGCCAAAGCTCGTAGCTGGATGATTTTGCTTTTTAACTTCCATATGTCCCACATCGAAGGGATAACAAGTGGACTTTGTCTTGTAAGAGACCGCCTACTTTTAAATTAAAATTAGGCAATGGTAAGACTAATAAAAAAAAGAATAAGCCGAATAGTAACTAGGTTAATTTCTTTTAGCGGCTAGATTAATCCATTTAATGGATAGGTCTACTTTTATATTATAATTAGACCATCTATTTTAATAATTTTTGTAACAAGTGTATTGGGAATTCAGCATTATATATATGGCTAGGGGTATGCAAATATATCCGATCCGAAATATCCGATCCGAAAATCCGCCGATCTGATCCGAAATTTCGGATATCCGATCCGATTTTAAGATTTCGGATATTTCGGATCGGGTATCGGGAAAAATTTCGGGTTTTCGGATCGGATATGGATCGGGATTTTTCAAAAATTTCAACAGACCCGATCCGAATATCCGGTGATTCGATCCGAAAAGTTCGGATATCCGAAAATTTCGGATCGGATTCAGATCGCAATTTCCCCGATCCAAAATTTTCGGATATCCGAATTTTCGGATCGAATCCGATATCCGACATTGAACACCCCTATATATGGGTGTATCTACCGATGTTTAAATACTTTTAGATGTTGGGCCCAACTTAGTTGTTGGGACTGATTCTTCTACATCTAAATCTTTAATGAATAAAAGATTTGAGTTGACATGATTAAGTTGGGTCGTAAAATTTTAAAGTCTGGTTTTCTAAGTTCAACCAAGTCAGTTTCGAGCCGAGCCTCACATTCAAAGACACAAGCTCGAGCCGAGCTCCGATTTTTAGGTTCGACGAGCCTCGAGCTCGAGCCGAGCCTTGTTTTCGAAACTCGAGTCGAGCCAAGCCTAACACTTTTCGGGCTTGACTCGGCTCGGCTCATTCCTACCCCTATATAGAATATATTATATACTCTCCTTTGTTTTTTTATTTGCAATACCTATTTTTTGCATTATTCATATATTTACTTTGACCTTAAATTTGAGAGTATACAATATGAAAATTTTAGCATAAAGATATTGGATTGATTGTAATGTATAATCCTTCAGTCTTTATTAGCTTACTTGTTTCTTTTGCACAAACTTTTAGGAGAAACAATGTTGTGGGACATATAAAGAAAGAAAAACTATTATTTTATATTAAAATTGAATGTACGTGTGATGGAAAGTTAGTGGCCCATTCCAAAAATAGAAACAAAGAATGGGTAAACTAATAAGGGACGTCCCAAAAAAGAATACGGGTAAACTAATAAAGATCGGATAGAGTATATTACTACAATAATACTTCATTTCTTCTTTTTTAAATGAAACATTGGGTGAAATGACACTATTCATTGATCAATCTTGACTCAAATTTGTCGCCATTATATAAAGAAAAACATAGTCAAGTGGGATCTTGTTAGATTCGTCTCGATGCATACTATCAAATTATAACTTTTTTTTTTATTTTTTACGTATACACAACTAAAGATTTTAATGATTAAAAAATCGTGTTGGGTTGTGTGAAAAAGCAAACGTTTCATTTAAAATCAAATGGAAGAAGTATTTCAAATTTTTATATTTTTAAAAATATATAATGACACATATTAATGGTCAAATTATATGAAGTGTTTATAAGTGTCAAAGTCGAAATATTACAAGTAAAAAAAATAAAGCAAGTATATAAAAAAAGAAAAAGGGAAAAGGAAAACGAAAACTAGCCGTGAGATGGAACATTTTGACGTGAGGGAAAACTGACGTTAAACTAACAACCTTTTAAAAAATTTAAATCATACATTCATCAAACATTACACATTAATAAATAAATAAAGTCGGCTTTGTTATAAATACTGCCATTCTTAGTGCGTCACTGCCGCAACTCTATTATACTCTGCATTTCCCTTCTCCCTCTCTCTTCATTTCGCTCTCTTACACTTTCTCTTTCTTCTGCAAGCTGAAAACACACTTGTTTTCAATGGTTGCGTGAATAACAAGTTTGGTATAAAAACTGAAACTAAACAAACAAACAAACATCCTCAACTTCATCTTAACTTAAGTTTCTGTGTTTTTTTCTATATTTTGAGGAGCTAAATTTAATGGGGAAGATCAAAGAATTCCAGCAACATCAACAAGAACAGCAACAACGACAACGACAACAACAACAACAACAACAACGACAACAGACTGAGAGCACAAAAGTTGATTCAGTTCTTCACATTCTCAGAAAACAATCTCCTCTCTCTCTTAAACAAGTAATTAGTTTCAATTTATATAATTATATATAGTTAATTTCTTAAAAAAAATAACCTGAATTCTCTTATATTTCATCACTAACTTTAATTTCCTTTTCTTCTTGTTTTCTATTTTTGGAAAAAATAAAATAAAAGGAAAAGTTCTGCAACACAGGTTGTGTAGAGAGGTTTCTGAAGGTGAAAGGTGAAAATGTAAAGAAGGCAGCTAAGCTCTTGAGAAGTTGTCTTACGTGGCGAGATACTATTGGCATTGGTAAGTTGAAACTTGAAACTCTAGTTTCGTTTTGTCTTTCTTTTTTTTCTAACTTTGAAATTCAACTTATACCAAGACAAACATAAGATCCTATTCATTTACACTTCTCTAAAAAGTATATTTTTGAAATATAAAGTTACTAAAAAAATGATCTATTTCGTAAAACAAAAAGATACGACAAATTTTATCAAACACATTTTCCTTATTTTTAATCAGTTTTTTTGTTTATTATTTATGAAAAAATAAAAATGTAGAAAGTTTAATAGCGGATGAGTTTTCTGGGGAGCTTGCGGATGGAGTAGCCTATGTAGCTGGCCATGATGAAGAATCCAGACCTGTGATGGTATTTTCTTTTGTTTATTTATTTATTCTTTTTAAATTTAAATAAGAACCGGTTTAGAAATTAGAATAAAGTCTCAAGGCTTTAGCTGTGTTTAATAATTTTCCTAGGTTTTCCGGATCAAGCAAGATTATCAGAAGTTCCATTCTCAGAAACTGTAAGTTCACCAAACTATATTTATTACCCTTTTTTCCTTTTTTTAAAATTAATTAATTAAATTAAAAATGTTTATGTTAATTAATAATGTGCTACTCTTTACAGATTTACTCGTTTGATGGTTTTCACACTTGAAGTAGCAGTTCAAACAATGCACAAAAACGTTGAACAATTTGTTATCCTTTTTGATGCAAGTAAGATTTTTATTTTCTTTACTTGTTGCATCTCATTATATAGTAGTATTTATATAGCATTTGCTTTCTTTTTTGATGTACTAAAATGTTCTTCTCATTATTAAAACACTCAAGTTTAAACTATTTCCCGCCTTAATAAAAAAAATGAAAAATAAGGGTGGAATCGTCATTCACATTTAATTGATTCCCTCATAAAAAGGCTGAATCTGGATTATCAGGCTTAAACACACTTTATTTTGATTCCCAAATCCCTTTAATTAATTCCCTTCTCTTTTTGTATTGTTCTAGAAATAATGCAGCGTTTTTATTACTTTTTGCAGCTCTTTCATTTTCTTTTTCCCCTGAAATTCATGTATTCCTTTCTTTTTCTTACATATTTGTATCTTTTTAAGAGCACGCCTAAATTCCTTAATTAAAAATAACAATGCAAATGGAGTATTTATTTTCAGATAACTCATTAAATGACATGACTTATTGCATAGTTTGTCCCTCCCCTGAAAAAGCAAACCTTTGTTGTGTCGGAATACCAGCAATTCAATTTGTTGGGGAGTGGAACAAAAAACTTTTTACCTCAGAATTGTCCGGACTACCCCTGATAAGTCGCTATCGAGGAACGATCCATAGGTTGGGTTCCAAGGGTAAATTTGGAATGTTAAGAAACTTATGGAATGCTTTATATCCTAAGATTGGTCAATTTTTAGTCTCTGACATACGGAGTATTTTCTTTTTTGGTTACTGAGTTAGAGAATGAACTTTTTTATATATATTTTAATTTACTATACTCTTATTTTTTTTAAATGTAACATGTTGAGTTTGGATATTATTCATCCACCTCTTTTATTATCATGAATAGACAAATATTATTTATATATAAGGAAAAAAATAATTATGTGGATTTTGTTGGATTAATCTTGATATACATTTCCAAATATGTACTTATAATTTTTATATATGTTACGTCTATTTAAAAAACGGACGGTATTAATTTACAAAAGACAAGTTTCATAATAATGATAATGATAATGATAATGATAATGGTAATAAATAAATGAATAGAAAGGGTAATTAATATGAGCTGGCATGATGTACTAGATGTTTGTTTTGACCATTGTGAGTGAAAAATGAAAACGCAGGCTTTTTCAGATCGGCATCAGCTTTTATGAACATAGTGCTACCAACATTGAAGATTGTGGCTGAGTACTATCCTGGCCGTCTTCACAAGGCCTTCCTCATCGACCCTCCCTCTCTCTTTAATTATCTTTGGAAGGTACTCTATTTTCTTATATTTTCAACTTTACTCTACTTATACATTATTATTTACTATATATGTGTGATTTGAATTTTATTGATAATTTGTCGAGATTAATATAATATTGAGTTATGGGAATGATCAATTACGACATTCGAATTAAATTAATTTGCATAATACTCCATATAAACTTGGAAAATGCATCTAAATGGAAGACATGCATTTTATTATTAGATAGTTTATTTTCTTAGAAGAGTGTTTATGGTAATAATCAACAGTGTATATATAAGAAAGTGAAAATAGAGATATATTGAGTTGAGTGGTTCTAGTGTCTCTTTCTAAATGTAAATTTGAAATACTATCTGTTAACACATTTTTTGTTAAGTGGTTCTAGACTTCTAGTAGTCTCTTTCTCCTATCACAATTCACATAAACATATGAGGTGACACATCATATGAATGGTTTAAGAAATAAGCCATCATCTTATCTAATAAAGAAATATAAAGAGAGTTTAAATTTAAATATGATGTAGTATATATCTTTGGTTTATTCCTTAAATTAACTGTTTGAATTCATAAAAGATCTAGTATCATTTTAGGTAGCTTATAGTATTTGAACCTAGAAAACCGAGAAAGTGGAGTTTATTGTACATTAATTAAGATTCGCAACTTTGCTATTAGCAAGTGATGACTTTTGCAAAGCCAAAGCCTAGATACTAATCAACTTTAGTAAGTGTTTACAATGATGATTAATGGTTAAGTAATGGAGGATGAAAAATGATTTAAAGTCTTTATATGTATGTTGACATGCAGAATAGAAAATGTTACTTTTTGTAAAGAGAAGCTAAGGAATAGATGGATAGAGCCGTTTGGGGAAAACCAATGATTGTAAAGTCTTTTTAGGGGTTCACATGTAGAATATGAACCAAGCTAAGAGTGATGAAGGAGGGAAACTAAATTTGAATAAACTCATAAAAAAGCTGTGGAATGGAATGGAGGAAGAGTTGTAACTGGGGAATTATCTTCCAATCATAACCGTTGAAAAGAGACATGATTTTCTTGGTGGTAGGCTCATAATAATAATAATCATGATTTTATTGGTTTTAGTCAAAATTTGTTAGGTTTGGTTTACAGTGTGCTGAAAGTTTACCCAAGTTAGCTAAGTTTATCCCTTCCTTTTATGCTCCTTTTGGGGTAATGGGCCAGTGAATTTGCATGTTACTGTGCACTGGGTTATTTTGTAGTATCCCTGCACCTTCTTTTTTCCTTTTCTGTTTCAGGGGCACATGGCTATGTAGGTTGTTATACAGTGATAACATTTCTCTGTAAAATTTTAGTACAAAGGAATCTCAAGTTGTGAACACATTGTTGCCTACTTGCCTGTTAGTACCTTGACTTTTGCACACTTTTCTTTTTTTATATAATTGCCTTTTGTTAATTTATACTACCTCTGTTTTTTTAGTTTCAACGATTAGACATTTTCTACTCACATTTTATGTCTACTCGTTGCAATTAAAAAAAACTGGGGTAGTATTATAGAAACTTCAGGTAGGAATATGTGTAATTATTTATTGTTTGTAACTTCAGAAACTTGTGTTTTTTTTTACAGACAGAAACTTTTGCTGAGACCAATATTTAGAATGCTTTCTCTTTAAGACCAGTATACTATCAATGCTTTTTTTTTTATATTTCTGATTTTTCCCAACCAAATAGAGGAGTTTTGGCAAGAAATAACTTTGTAACTCTACCTACTGTGCTGGATTAATTAAGTCTCACAAGCTATTCACCTTAAAAAATAAGTGTCAATAATAACACATTTACATTAGTGTAGATAAGTTTAATCAATTCTAATAAATTTATAATATTATTAGTTTGATTAATTAAGTTTTTTAATAAATGTAGTGTATATATTACCTTTATTTTCTGGTGAGACTATCTTATTCCTTCCGTTGCTAATTATTTTCTCTTCTACTTAACGACATAAAATTGAAATTTTTTTGTAGGGAGTGCGCCCATTTGTGGAACTATCAAACTTAACCACAATAATCTCCTCAACAGACTTCGAAGACTCAATCTCACTAGACTACAACGACTTCTCAATGTACCCACGAGCTGCTTCACTCCGATTCGACGCATCCTCAATCCCGGTTCACCCTTCGACCGCCAAAATCGGTGCATGTGCATCCTCTCGTTTCTCCTTCACAGTCTCTCACAATTTCGACTCCCTTAAACCTTGGTACCTAAGCCTAACAAGTGACACATCATCATCTAAGGTTGGCCCCACAATAGCGGCCAACCCCACATCATCCATCCTAGGCCCCAACCCTCGTTCCTTCTCCTTTGCATCACCCATTGACAGAACGCCACGTGGCGGCGGGTACAATTTCAACGGTGGAGATAAGCTGTTAAGGAAGAACTTCATCCCTTCAACGCCACTACCTCAGAAGTCACACAATGCTGACGTGGCTTCCGTGAAGCAGCCACGTACACCGAAGCCGTCATTTCTACACTCACCGGCTGCAGCTTTGTTTGGACGGCGGGAGCAGGTGGGTCCAACATGCCACGTCACTAGCAAGGCTGAGAAATCTCGAGGAGCTTTTTTCCCCTACTTCAAGTTTTATCGTAGACCGTATGATGAGATGATCTACCGATCAAAAATGAAGCCTCCACTTGGTGGGTTGATCTCCATTGTTGCTCCACAACATCTTCGGCGTCGTCATATGTCAGTCTCTCAACGGTTTTGACCAAATTTTACCCCAAAAAAAAAAAAAAAAAAACAGGAAAAAAGTGAATGAAACTGCTGAGGAGAGTACATAAGTATATTGAGTAAATGAACAATGAGTCAATGATATATATCATCATGTCAAAATTATATTATAAAGCTGTTATTATTATGTTTTAGTTTTTCATATTTTGTCATCGTTCCAATAGATAGTTACATTACATTGAATTAAAGGTAAATCTTGATTAATTTATTTTGGCTATCTATATTTAGCAACTAAAAATAAGCATTTTTTAGTTAATGGTAAAAGTCATAATTTTCTTAGAGCTCAATAAGCATGCACCTATGCATGTTTGAGAGATTGGAGACCAAATTGATACCCAAAGCACAATTTATATATCCTACACAGTACACGCTCTACTTCATAAACCAACCTTTATATGCATCTCAAATTAAATAGAAAATATTAAGATAACTATGCCCAGAGGATCTATCAATTACATTGGTCAAAGGGTATGATCCACAAACACCCTTGAAGCTCAAGACTTTAGTATAAAATGAAATTGTAAGATGTTCAATTTGATAACGTGACATTAATGATGAATATTGTTGAAATTTTCGTTAACTATAGACCTTGAGTTTAAATTAATTAAGGTATTACAAGTTACAACACACAATTACATAGAGAAAAAAAACAAGGATGTTACATAATAAAACAAAACTTCACACAAAAGTCAATTCAAATGGACATATATCATTGTTTTTTTTATTGTACTTTTAATATTCCTTTGCTATATTGTGCTCTGATGTGATTAATTAACCTGCATATGATTATATGATACTCCTATTTCGTATAAATTACGTTGTTGATTATCAAACATAAACTGTCTAAAGACTCGATTACCTATAAAAATTTCCCCACATTACTTTAAAGTTATATAAGTTTCTTAGTCAATGAAGACGCAGATTGATGTAATTAGATTCGGCCCTCGTGTGGGTGTTATTAAATTAATGGGAATATAATTTTACATAGATCAAGGGTTGGTCGGGAGACGACATATGAAGAGTAGGGATGGCAATCGAGTCTGTTGGTTGATTGATTCAAACTTAGTTGGAGTACTTTTAGGAATATCGTTTTTAGTGTTTTGGTTATGTATGTAGTGGAGTATTTAGTTGTTGTTAGTGGGTCAAATATAGTCGCATGAAAATAGGATATGGTGGATTATGCTTCCATCAATTTAGCTTATTGGTTTATCATTTATTCTCTATTTAAGTAGTAGTGCAAGACGTGAGTTTGTAGTTGTGCAAGTGAATAAAAATCAGTTTGTTTCTCCAATTATATACTTCTTCCGCTTTAGTATTAGTTCCAACATGGTATCAGAGCCAATCTGGGTTCGATCCTAAACCTTTAAAAGTCGTGAGTCGTGGTTTCAAAAATTGTTGTGGGTCGAGTGAGATTTGAGTCGGCAAACACAGTGAGTGTAAGTGATGGCAAACAATGGTGTTAATATATCATCTCAACCCTTCATTCCAATTTTTAAGGGTGAGAAGTATCATTTATGGAGTATTAAAATGCAAACCATGTTTCAATCCCAAGAGTTATGGGATATTGTTGAGAGCGGGCATGAAGAACCGGAGGAGCCACCAGAGGTACCCGACAAAAAGTTGTGAGTCGTAAAAAAAAACAAAAAAAAAATGTCTGTCAGTTGTTCCAAATTTGAGTGAAAATGTTTGAGAGTGTTTTGTTATGTGCGTGTAAACAAAAAAAAAAGAGAGAAATGGGTGTGCTTGTTCGTTTACTGTGTCGATGGGTTCCCATTTAATGGGTTGTCGAGGTCGTGGGTATGCAAGTGGTCGTAGTTATGGTTAAGGTAGTCGTCGCGGTTACGAAGGAGGTCGAGGCCGAGGTCGTGAAGAAAATCGAGATCGTAGTAAATTATGTTCAAAAGGTCGAAGAAGAACTCTTCTAAAGTCGAGTGTCGCAGTTGTGCCGTGAAGTCGTGGTTTTGTTCATGGTTGTGTTACTTGTATCTTGGTAGTTCGTAGTCGAGTTCAGTAAGTTTGAATCAAGGGGGTGTGTTATTGGTTGATTGATTCAAACTTAGTTGGAGTATTTTTAGGAATATCGTTTTTAGTGTTTTGGTTATGTATGTAGTGGAGTATTTAGTTGTTGTTAGTGGGTCAAATATAGTCGCATGAAAATAGGATATGGTGGATTATGCTTCCATCAATTTAGCTTAGTGGTTTATCATTTATTCTCTATTTAAGTAGTAGTGCAAGACGTGAGTTTGTAGTTGTGCAAGTAAATAAAAATCAGTTTGTTTCTCCAATTATATACTTCTTCCGCTTTAGTATTAGTTCCAACAGAGTCGGGGTCCGACTGATGTTCGCTCCACTCCGAAGGAAAAAATTCGAGTAGACTCCGACAAAAAAGTAATCCGACTCCGACTCCATTTGAAAAGTTCATGAGCCAATGGATCAGAGTCGGATCTCATAAAATAATCTGACTCCAACTTTGAGTCAATCGATTCTTTTTTCTTATTTATGTTAATGTATTAATTATGTATAACCTGACTTCGACTTTTAGCCAATTGTATTATATAAGATTTTTCCATTGAAGAAATGATTGTTAAAATAATAGTAATATTTAGATTATCTGTAATATATAAGATTTTCATATGATTATTAGAATAAATTGTAATGATTAGTTTATTGTATATGGGCAGAAAAATAAGTCTGATTTTCGGATTTTAAGTCGGATTCGGATTTTAAGTCGGACTCGGATTTAAAATCCGGCTTCTTGTTGGGTCAGAGTCGGATTATGCATAATTCGTTTCAAGTCCGACCCGTTTCTATCCCTAATGAAGAGGGATGTCAATTTGTCAAAATTATCATTTTGTGTGAAAACTGTGGACAGAGAAAATTGTGAATAGAAATTAGTGATCTTGGTTCTTACATCGAACAGCATAAGACTTTTAGTATTAAAATGTTTTAATCTCGAAGTCTAAAATGTTAATAAGTACTTCCTCCATTTTTTTAGATGGCATGATTTGACTTTTGACACTATTGATATGTGTAACTTTGACTATTTTTTATGATTTGTACTTAAAATGTGAAATCTTGTTAGTTCCGTCTCAATGTATAGTGCATTGACATGGATGTCGAAGGGAAACAGGTCAACTAAAAGACGTAAGTAGTATTAAACGATGCCTAAGTTAACTTTGAAAAAAAAGATGATTGATGTGATTGATGTAAATTGTTGTTATACTCCAACTCCAAGCTTTTTTTTACTTTTGTTTTTCGTTCTTTTTTTATTTGGTGATGATTGAGTCAATTTTCAAGTTCAAATTGATTCTAGTAGAATGTCATTGTCATATTTTTTCCGTATCTAGAAGACACATGCTTGATAATGTGGGAAAGGAAAACAAGGCCAACTCTATAAAGAAGCTCCCAATTTGAAACTTGAATGCTAGAAAGACCAATAATGACTTCTAAGGTCTAACGATCAGTTAAAGTTGATGAGATTAATTGGACTCTTGGCTTATTATGTCTGACTAGTGAGAGATTTGTTGTGCAATAAGCAACTATATTCTAGGTATAATTTTATTCGCCTATGTGGTGTGAGTCGTATTTGCCTACTTCATTTCAAAAGTTTTATTAAAAACGTTTTTAAAGTCACCAACAAGTATTTAGGAGAAAATTCATAAACACAATTGGATATTTACAAAATTTTGGACATCTTAGCGACTTATCCAATGTAGATTTCCACGTCATAACTTCATTAATGGTCGCGAACCAAAAATTGAATTCTGGGATGGGGGTATGAACACGGTCATGAACCACGTTCGCACATTGCTGGCCTTTACTAATTAATATCAATTGATATCAAGTTTTATGCAAAAGAACGACCATATAATATTTTCAAGCACCCCCTAAAAAATTAGTTTTGGTTGGTTCATTAAACATTTAAAAACATAAATAGACTATTTTCTAGTGGCACATGTTATTAAGCAATCACAATTACTGAATTCCTATCGAGTTGTCCAAATAATAACTTGTTGGTGATAAAAGTATAAGCTAGACAATCATATATAAAAACTAGCAGATAAGAAAATAATGATCTTTAATACAAATAAATAGGCTTTATGATTTTAAAAACAAATTTGATTATGGCTCTTCCGAGCGTTCTCCCTTGGATCAGACCAATTAAAACCACGATATGTATATAATTGAATACTCAAATGGAGAGACACGATACGTATGTACACATATACAATAGGTTCGTTTCCATATCTTGATGCAGTGACTGATGCTTATTATAAAGAATTTAGAGCATGTTGCCGATTTTAAGTGTTGGATACAGAAATAAGAAAGCGATCATTTTCATTACATTTTTTTTGGAACAAGATTTAATTTGCATTAATGATTTCCATTTCACGAATGTAAATATGTTCACCTAAACTTCATCAACTCTATTATATTGTTTTTAGCAAAAACAGTAATGTGAGTGGGATTAGTAAATTGGACTTTACTAATTAGGTATGAGTTTGATAAAATTAGATCTAATCTCCATATGGGTCGTCACTTGCAAACAAGAGACTTGCCGGGGAGTTTCGAGGCGAATAGTCTCCGATGCTTAAGTTAGTTGGCTCAGCAATAAAAATCATGAGAGTGAGAAAATTACCAAATATACATGTTTGTTAAGTTAGATATAATTACCTTTCTTTTGTGCCAAATGAAATATATATAGTGCGGAATAGAAATAGGAAGCTTGAGCTAGTCTATATAATGGTTTTAGTTATATTTGTAATCGTACGTAATAATAATGATATTTAATAATAAAATAAAGAATATATAACAACAACCATGATGATGGTCAAGCTTTAATACTTCAAGTATATTGCGTATAAAGTAGTAAAGTATTAATAAACTAATAAAGTAGTAAGTAATAAAGATTCATACTAATACCTCCAAAGTCCAAACCCACAGTTCATGTGATGGGCTACATCCAAACTCATAGTTCATGCTGTAGGTTGCACGCGCTTCAGGTCATACTATTGACTACACTCAAGCCATACTTGGTGTTGTTGAGGCCGATTTTACCTTCTTGTTGATCTTTTAATGTTAAACAAAATGATCACCAAAAATTTAATAGTTATGTGCTAAAAATTCGACAATTAGCATGTTTGTCTATTTGTTGCAATGAAATGAGCTTATGTGCATATGTTAACTCCCAATAAATATATCATTTAATTATAAAGATCTTCACTTCCAAATCAAGATTGTTGCTCATTTTGGTTCACTGAATTTTCCTATTAAAATTGATTGACGACTCTTGAAAAAAGCATAAAATTGTGTAGGCAACATGATTTAATTTTACACGCCAATAATATCAACCAGTAATTTAGTTTTTAAAAGTTACTAATATAACATCAACCACCCCACTATCTCTCTTTATGATGAACAAGTATGATATACATTGCATAACAAGATTAAACTTTCATAAATAGTCACAGTTTTTGAAAACTTTTGTGATGGTAATACTAGTTTTCATAATTTTGCTCGTAATCTACTTCTAATTTTTGGAAAAAAAAAAATATTGAAAACGTGCAATAATAAAGCATGGAACATTTGTTATGCTCCATGCCTCTATGTGCTATGATATATTAAATCTGACATTTTGAACGAACTCACAAATTATTTTTATTTTGAACCTGTATTTTGAATTAGTTTGTTTTTATGGTATAAACTCCCTCTCATATGTTTTCTGCCCAATTTATACTCTCCTTCCGTTTCTTTTAATATACTTAGGCTATGTTTAGTTCACCTGAAATTTTCTGATCTGAACTTATCTGATTTGATCTGAACTTATTTTTTCTGATCTGATCTGATAACAAGATCTTATCTTTAAGATTTTTCTCAATATATAAGAAAAAATATAGTCATGTGGAGTCTTGTTTGATTCGTCTCAATGAGTACTTTATTAATATTCAATTATTATAATTTTTACTAATATGTGATGAAAGATATAGTGATTTTTAAATTTAAGTATGATCTGAACTTATTTTTTCTGATCTGATCTGATCTGATCTGATTAGATCTGAAATAAGCAAAGATAAGGTGAACTGAACATAGCCTTAATCACTTTGGGGGAAAATCGAGGAAGATGTACAAAAGTATGAGAGATACACTGAAAAGGTAGAGAGAGAAACAAAAGAGTGGGTTAAAATACTAAAAAGTAAGTGATATGGGTGGGAAAGAATGAGAAAGTAGATGTGATATGTTACCAAAAACAGAAAAAGCAATAGTGTATGAATTAAAAAGCAATCCGACTCGCGTGGACCCGGTTCACACTAAAAATAGTGTGGACCAGGCCCAGACACGTGACCCGTTATATCACTTTGACATACACTATATCATTTTAATATACACTATATCATTATAACATACACTATATCACTTTAACACACCCTATATCACTTTAACATACATTATATCACTTTAATATACACTATATCATTGTAACATACACTATATCATTTTAACACACACTTTAACACACCCTATATCACTTTAACATACACTATATCATTGTAACATGCACTATATCATTTTAACACACACTATACCACTTTAACATACACTATATCACTTTAACATACACTATATCATTATAACATACACTATATCACTTTAACATACACTATATCACTATAACATACACTATATCACTGTAACATACACTATATCATTTTAATATACACTATATCATTTTAACATACACTATATCATATCAATATACACTATCATAAACTCACGTGATATGGATCGGGTGCACACTAATTTAGTGTGCACCGGGTTCATATTAGTTTTTTTAATTAAAAAGAAATGAACCAAAAAAGAAAGTGTGTAGATTAAAAAGAAACAGAAGGAGTAAGTTTTTTTATTTCTTGCTCGTGGTTAACCAACACACTTGGTAAAGCACGTAAACTTCTATATTTATTATTTTGTTATCTTATTTTCATTTATTGCTTTAGGCATAGCACTTTGCCTAAATATGGGCTGGCAAATTTCTCCATTCACTGAAAATTAACTAAAAGCAAGATTAGTCCGGTTACAATTTTTAGGTTCCAACTTCCAAT
This sequence comes from Beta vulgaris subsp. vulgaris, assembly GCF_026745355.1. Classification (NCBI taxonomy): domain Eukaryota; kingdom Viridiplantae; phylum Streptophyta; class Magnoliopsida; order Caryophyllales; family Amaranthaceae; genus Beta; species Beta vulgaris. The sequence continues at coordinate 27,524,677 of NC_079204.1, forward strand.
TTCCACCCCCAAAGGCCAAAAGCAGACCTTGTTATTTTGTGGAAAGCCTTTTCCTTTTGGACATATTGAAGCAGTGACACTGAGCGGTGCAAGTCCCAACTAGGCGCAAATAGAGACGAGAGTCCAATGCACAAAAGGAGCAAGGATTGTCGTCGTTTTAGTCACATCTCAGCTCCTTTACATAATACTACAAACAAAAAAGGCCATGCTTGAAGATAAAGAAATTGTCAAAGAGCAAAATCTAATTACCAGCAAATACTGAAGCTATTCATGGACGAAACCAGCACTCAACTGTTAGGGGCCGAGCCTTGGTAAAAATGTACCATAATCACTAATTTCCATGCGAATCGCGATCTGTAAAAAGCGAATTATGATCGATATTCGCCTATTTTTACCCATTTTGGACAAACCGCCGCGAACTGAAAAAGCGAATTATGTTATGTGGCTTCGTAATGACCTCAATTGTCATACATATAATTTCATTTTTACTTATTGTATTCAAAAAATGAAAGCAAATTCTTGTATGAGACCGGCGTACAATAATTTATTGTACAATTGGGGATTATTTTTTACTTTAAATGAGTCACCTCTATAAAAATGATCCATTTAATATAAAAGGTCAACTGTTAGAAGGGATAACTATTGGTCCTAAACTGGTCACTTTTACTTACTTCCTCCGTTCTTTTTTACTTGTTACACTTTCCTTAAACGGAATGGTACAAAATACATTTAACATTTTTTATTTCCCAAATTGGTAAGTTTGACCTGTTAAATTACCAACTTACCATTATTTGTAACAATTAACCAAAATTAAACCTACTTAATTTAAATAAAATTAACAATTAACCATCACCCTTCCCCACCCGCCCCAGCAATTGAACCCCTTCCTCCACCCCCACAGCCCCTTTCCCCACCACAGTTGCCCCCTTCCCCCACTCACCGAAAACCCCACCACACCCGTCGAAAACACCACCCAGCCCTCGGAAACACCACCCCACATGCCGAAAACCCTACACGGCCATCGAAAACACTACCCCACTCGCTGAAAACCCCACCCCAACCCGCCGAAAACCCCACACGGCCCTCGAAAACACTACCCCACCTGCCAAAAACTCCATGAGGAAGGAACGACCGAGAGAATGACGAAGAGAGAAGAAGAGAGCGAGTGAGTTGTGGAGGGGCGGAGAAAAGGAATAGTCGAATAAAAAAGGGTTGACCTAAGAGGTAAGGCCTTTTTAATTTTGTTCTAGACAAGAAGGGTTTTCTACGATATACATTGTATTTTTTAAAATTCCAAGTTGTCTCCTAATGTTTTTTCTTCTACACAATAATTATATTTTTCAAGTTTTCCATATAGTTACTCTCCGTTAAATGCACTTAATATTTTATGATTTTACTTTAATGTTTACTATTAAACCCTTTTTCATATTTATTTAAAGCATTCGATCTTTTATCTCTCTCTCAAATTTCATTGCTATAGATCTTCTCCTCCATTAGTTAAAATTTCAAGCTCTAACTCTTATCACTCAAATGATCTGTTTAATTTGGAATTCGTCTGCCCTAAGTGCAATTGTGTCTCCCCTTAAAAGTTTCATGTCAATGTCATCATTTCCAAGCTCCCTCCATCTTGAAACCATACAACATCCGGTTGATGAAGAAAGGCCATTTACCTATATAGATGTTGATGAATCATCTAAAGGTAGAAGATCGGGAATCTGGTCACAAATGGAACAAGGGTGACACTCTTGTTTCTAGGGCTGGTTTGCCTATGTTTTAGCCCTCGAAGAAGATCGGACCCCAAATGTTTTATATGAAGAGACATGAAGTAACTCATGTAAATCATGAAGCGGAGCAACATTTGTAAGAATAAGGGCATAGCTCAAAGAAATGTTATTTCAGGAAACCCGAAGGGGGGGGTTAATGAAAAGGATGGTGTTGGGCATCACATGGATAGTGTTTTATATGAAGAGGCATGAAGTAACTCATGTAAACCATGAAGCGGAGCAGCATTTGTAAGAATAATGGCATAACTCAAAGTAGTGTTAGTTCAGGAAACCCGAAAGGAAGGATAATACAAATGAAAAGGATGGTGTTGGGCATCACATGGACAATGTTGTAGGCAGCGGTAGGTAGGTACTTCTTTGAAAACTTTATCTGCCATAAGGGTTAATAAAAAGAGTTGGTGAGAATTAAAAATTATATTATCATCCGTTGTCATTAATGCATAAGAGGGATACTATGTGGAAGATTCAAAAATTTGCAGGATTGGTAGGTGTTTGCTGTGTACTCCTAACCAAATATAATTAACCTACTCTCATGCACACTAAGCAAGTATAATGGAAGTAGGGATCGTATCCATAGGGAGCAAGGGAACTTGATCGAAATTAGTGAATTAAGAACCCTAGTATGTGTTAAGGCCAAAGTAACCGAATTGGGGGGGGGGGGTTTGGAACAATGTAAGTAAGCTAAACTATACACGGTATTAAAACACGAAGAGATTACAATGTAGAAGGGCCTTGGACTCGATTAGCATCCACCCTAACCTAGTTTGTGATCACAAAACCTTAACCCTCAACACTTCCTATGGTCACCTATCGAGAAGTCTAGACCTCTATCCTCCTAGATCGTGGCTAAACACACGATCCGCGTGGTTTGAACCGCCGTTACTATGACTTAACTCAAATGAATCGCACTTAAGTCCAAACCAAAGTAGCTTTAAAGTCGAGGAACACAATAGGATTACTAATGTTATCAAAGCAATAATATTCAAGTAATAAGCAATGCTTCTCTAAGTGCACAAGATTAATGTTCAGCATTTAATCAAACACCTAGTATGCTACATGGAGCTACACAACAATCCGATTATGCACCTAGAATTAGCATTGAATCATTCACACAACAATACTAGTAACGTTCCTAGCAAAGATTATGCAAACATCATGAAAATAAACACAAGAAGCATCACAATGACCATAGAGAAAATAGAGAGTAAGAAGTTCTCACAAATAGATTAGAGCTTCAATAACCAAATCCAAGATAGAAGTTTAAGCTAGCAAAGCCATAGAGTTCATTACAAATCTGCCAAAGAAGAGAAGAATAAACCCTGTAGAGCACACTCCTTTTTCGGCCTCTTCTCGTAGTTAGAACAAAAACTAAAAACTAACTTCACCACCTAACCCTACAAGGGAGGAAAAGAAAACATAAAGGTGCTGATGTAGGGTCGCGACTCGTGACCATGGGCAGGTCGCGACTCGTGACACTGATCGCGGGTCACGACGTGTAGTCTGCCTCCAACACCACCAAAACAAAATATGAAGAGGAAAAAGAGAAGTCACTTGGCTTTTGAGTAAGCCATGAAGCTGTAGAACTAGAGTGAAGATGATCCTCGGACGACGAACAACTACGAAGCTTGAACCACGGACCTCGGAACTCGAAACTCGGAACTCGAACAAAGCTCGGAAACCTCGGAAAATGCGCCATAAAGGAACCACGGACAAGGACCCCGGAGTACAAAAAGTGATCGGAGGGCTAAGATTGGCCCTCGACTATGCCACCATGCAAACCACTCCCTAGACTCCTCAAATCACCACATCCTCCGAGAACACCTCCTAACGTCAAATCTCTCCTAAATCCCGATACTAAGCTCGAACCGACACCAATCCTCGGACGATGAACAACTACGAAGCTTGAACCACGGACCTCGGAACTCGAAACTCGAACAAAGCTTGGAAACCTCGAAAAATGCGCTATAAAGGAACGACGAACAAGGACCCCGGAGTACAATAAGTGATCGGAGGGCTAAGATCGGCCCTCGACTATGCCACCATGCAAACTACTCCCTAGACTCCTCAAATCACCACATCCTCCGACAACACCTTCTAACGTCAAATATCTCCTAAATTCCGATACTAAGCTCGAACTGACACCAAAAACGACCCGAAATCCGCCTAAGATTGGCGAATAACTTGGACACATCAAGGATACTATATGGAAGGAAAAAAAGGGAAATTCTACATAGCGGCCTTCTATTTTGAGTTTTTCTACTTGGTGGTAGGCCAAAAAAAATTTATACCAAGTGATCTCCAACTTTAGATAATTATACTTAGGGCCTGTTCTCCCCAGCTTATTTTCAGTTCAGTTCAGTTCAGTTCAGTTCAATTCAGTTCAGTTCAGTTCAATTCAGTTCAGTTCAGTTCAGTTCAATTCAGTTCAGTTCAGATCAGTTCAGTTCAGTTCAGACCAGTTCAGTTCAGTTCAGTTCAGCTCTTGACAATACTTTTACTCTCACATATCACTATTCATTTCAGTTCAGTTCAGTTCAATTCAGTTCAGTTCAGTTCAGATCAGTTCAGTTCAGATCAGTTCAGTTCAGTTCAATTCAGTTCAGTTCAATTCAGATCAGTTCAGTTCAATTCAGTTCAGTTCAGTTCAGTTCAGCTGTTTTTTGCCGAAGAGAACAGGCCCTTAGTGGCCTTAATTAACTTAAAATCTAGCTAACCTAAAATTCTAAGTAAATTTACTAACTTAACCCCTAGTTAATAGCCTAATTCAAAACCCCCATCCTTCTTCCCTAAAGAAAAAAGAAAGACCCCATGCGTGGACCGTGATCATTGACTCTTTCTCATAGAAACTCTGTTCTTTTTCTCATCTCCCTCTCCCACGCAATTTTCAGGGCTTGTTCAAATTACAGTCTGTTCATTGAATAAATCAATTCGACAATCTTCAGAAGGTGAGGTTGTTTAAATTTTCTAATTCTTCTCATATTCTTCTTTGCTAACTAATCATTCTGAGATACATGGTTTAATTTGTGGTTGACGCTTTAAAGTAATTTTGTAGTTGCCTTTGATGGTATGAAACTATCACATATATGTTTATGTGTATGGTGGACTGCAGAAGGTGAAAAAAAATTATTATTTAACATAAGGGAAAATCCACAATTTGCCTTCAGCTTCCTTTTCAAAGCCTTTTAATACGTGTGCCTTATGACAAGTTACTTATGGTATCTTCCATGCTACTATACACTTTGTATATTAAGATATAGAAATATGATAGAAGTATGCTATAGTACACTTATAAAAAAAATTCAGAATCCGGCGAGTATGGTGGTGTTAAAGGCTGTTTATATGTGTTTGCCTATCAATGTCCACAAATTTTAAGGGTTGACTATGGCAAAATTATTAATTTGCTGATTTTAAAACTAATTTCTGGTGCAAATTAAAAAATCATGATATTGCTAATGCTGTTATTGTGTTTTGTAGAATGGATGAAATTGCAATGAAATTCAGTTGTATAGGTAACACTGTTAATTTGATGATTGACGACATTGATAAAGTGATGTGGATTGATCTAATGAAATAATTGAGGATGAGTTTAGGAAGAAAAACTATGAGATGCCTGAATTTCCTACCTTTCACTACTATTATAAGCAAGACGGAGTCAAAATTCATAATGATAATGATTTGATGACAACGTTGCAGAGATTTAGTAAAAGTGTGTATATATATATATATGTGTGTGTGTGTGTGTGTGTGTGTGTGTGTGTGTGTGTGTGTGTGTGTGTGTGTGTGTGTGTGTGTGTGTGTGTGTGTGTGTGTGTGTGTGTGTGGATTACCTAGATAAGCTAAGTGATTATGTTCAAGCTGCTAGGAAATTGAAGTTTGATCAGGGGTTAGGAAAGGGTAAGAATGTCTTCGGGGCAACAAACACTGATCATAGTAATCCAGTTCTTTCCCCTGATCCAATTCCTTCCTCTAATTCCTTGCCTATTGTGAACAATGATGATATGGACAGGATAAACCATGCCACTGATTAAACTTGGGAAGATATCCAAAATTACTTGGATGAACACCCTAAACTGAACAAAGCTTTGAGCAAAAAACCAAAGAAACTTCAACCTTGGAGGAATAAGCAAACCAGTACAAGACAAATTGTTGGTCAATAAAAAAACCACGTGTGATATCTCAAATAACATCTTTCTCAAATGTGCCACCTATCCTTCAACCTTTCATCCCTCCACAGTCAAATTAGTCCCACACACTTCAACCTTTTTTAGAAAAAGATACCTAAAACGACAGCTATTAGGAAGGGAATTGTCATCCAATCTAATCCTCACCTCACGGAACCCTATGAAGCGGAAAGTTTAGAAGACTTGGAAAATGATAATGATGATCAGACCTTGGTGATGACTGATGGTGGCAAGAATAAGAAGAAAGGAAAGGGGGGGCCCTTTAGATCACTAGTACAGAATCAATGATTTGCATTGGATGCGAGGCGGCCATTTGCGTCGGACATGGGTCCGATGGCACAGACCTCGACGCAGATGAGAGAAACATGATCTGCGTCGGATTAGGACACGACGCAGATCCTAAGCTATTTTGCGTCGCACTATGAGCAGGTGCGACGCACATCACTCCTACACCGAGCCAATTGACTGTCATATGCGTCAGAATGTTGTAACATGCGACGCACATAACAGTGATCTGCGTCGGACATGTTACAACATGCGACGCACATGGTAAAAATTGTTCTTTACTTTCGTCGAATCGGTGAACATGACGAGCAACAAAAGTTTCATGACAGAAATTGCTGGTTTAGGACATAATTTTCGTCCATTAGAACATGACAGAAATTGAAAGGAAGAGAATAAGATTTGATAACTAATTACTATAGAGTTTAACCATTCCATTAAGATCCCAAGCAACAAATTTTAACAATACTATCTGGGTCTCTAAAATGAAATTAAAAATCTAATACAAAAAAACCCTAAAATCTAAAGCAACCAACAATACTAAATCTTCAAGGAAATTAAAAATCTAATACAAAAAAACCCTAAAATCTAAAGCAACCAACAATACTAAATCTTTCAATCTTCACCGTCATCTTCTTTCGCTTCCTCCACCAGATATGCAAACATAAGTTTGATTTTAATTGACTTAAAAAACAAAAAAAAATAGAGGAGAAATAATATATATCAAGCAATTTATACTGGGTTGTTTATATTACCAAATTCAAGCCAGGTTCATTTTTTTTTCTTTCGAAAATCAACATAAATATGGCAAAAAAAAAAATTCAGAATACAATGGTACCTGAAAATCGAAAACTGAAAATAAAATGGTTCGAATCGAATTCTTTGAACTGAAAATAAACATAATTTGATCTCGCAACTACTTTGAACATCCGGGTTTCCATTTTTAGATCTAAACCGAATTCTTGAAGATTTAATAACACGAATCAAAATCTTCGTTCGTTAATTATTCGTACCAAATTCTTCAACTTTTGCTGTTCGATTTTTTGAGAAATTTGTTTTGAGGAGAAGAGATTAATTTAAAGGGGATTTTTTTTTTTGAGTGGAGGAGAAAGAAAGAAGGACGAACGAGGTTGAAAGATTGAAGAGAGTTTCGAGGAAGGAGAAGGAAGAAGCGGCGCAGTCTTGAAGAGGGAGAAGGGAGTTTAGGTTAGGCTTTTATTGGGCTTGATGGTTGTAAACGGTTGAAATGGTTGTAAGCTAAACCCTAACGTGCGCTTCTTTTAAATATGGGTAACCCGTGTCTGCGTCGCGTGATATGGCCCATACGACGCAAATCAAAGCCCAGACTTATTTAATTTTGATATGCGTCGCACACACACGATAGTCCGACGTACATTATACCCATGTTGTGCGTCGCACACACCTCTCATGCGACGCAAATTAGCAATGTGCGTCGCATGAGAGGAGGGTGCGACGCACATAACAGTGATTTGCGTCGCACAACTTCCCAAATTCGACGCAAATTCGAACTGTGCGTCGTTTCCGTGTCTGTGCGACGCAAATGGGGGGACGCAAATCGTCCTTTTTCTACTAGTGGATGATGATGAGCATGACCCTCTAGAGACACATGATGATGAGGATTATGGTGATGATGAATATATGAGAATTGATTATTAGCTATGATCCGTATGAAGATGAATTCTGGAAAAATGATGCGGACACTGACGAGTCATACTTGAAGAGAATTTACCATAATGGAGAGTATTTCAGAGGTGATGAAGAATGGGGCAAAATTGTATTAAAACCTTGGATGTTGTTTAGTGACAAACAACATTTTAAGGGGGTATTAAGGGACTAGTGCATTCAATGTGGGTTTGGGATAGTTGTCGAAAGGTCAACATCTAGGAGAATGACTGTAACTTGTCAGGACTTTAATTGCTATTGAAGCCTGCATAGTAGCATACTCCCTGATGGCAAGACTTGGGCCATCAAGAGTATCAAGAACTGTGAGCACACCTGCAGGGGCTTAGATGATAGAAATCCATTGGTCAACGTGGCTTTGGCAGCTGAGAAGTTAATGGATGACATTGACATTCCTGGGAGGACTTTGAATGAGCTTCTTTGGCAGAGGTATGTAGTTCAAATAGCTACTAGCACACTCTACAAGATGAGAATTGTGGCTTTGAGGGAAATTAATTGTGGCCACGATGAGTCATATGCCAAGTACTGTGAGGTGATTAGGAGCACAAACCCTGGTTCTATAGCCAATTGTGCCTGGAAAACTAGACAAGGACCACATAGGGCTCTAATCTTCTCCAGTATATTCCTTAGCTTCAAGGGAGAAATTGATGGATTGGTTGCAGGGTGTAGAAGCTTGGTTGGAGTGGATGGAACTTATTTAAAGGGTAACTTCGGGGGAGCCTTGTTATCTGCAGTTGCCGTTGATGCCAATAATGAGCTTTTCCCTTTTGCTTGGGCCATAATCAGTGCTGAAGATGAGGAGAGCTGGAGATTCTTTGTTTGGAATTTGAAGAGAGTACTGCAATCTTGCAACAAGGGTGATAGGGATGAGTGGTACATCATATCTGATAGATAAAAGGTATTAACTCTATTTTGCTATCAATTTGGCATTTGATCATAACAGTTGCATTTCTATTTCACTAATATGTTTCTTTGCTTGTAATACTTGTTCAATGTAGGGAATGGATGCTGCCCTTACTGCTTTATGGCCTACAGCAGGGAGGAGATACTGTTACAAACATCTTGCTAAGAACTGGAAGGGTGCATTCCCTGGCCCCTCATGTACTCATTGTTTTGGAAGGCTTGTAGTGTAACAAGTCCATTTACCTTCAAGAAAGCCATGGAACAAATACAGAGGACTATCCCTTAGCTTTGGTGTGGTTGTCTAAAATTGGAGATCAAGCAAGGTGGTATCGACACCAGTTTGATCCCAATATATGCTCTGAAGAGAACAAGACCAACTTCGTGGAGAGTTTTAATGCTACTCCAGGAGTTGATAGAGCAAGGCTTGTATTGACTTTGTTAAAAGGTAGTGGTATTTAATGGTTTGCCTTGATTTGTGTGTGTATGTGTGTGTCTTTATTTTATGCATAACGATTTTGTGTTTTTATGTGTAGGTATTAGGATGGTGTGTATGGTGAGAATGTCTAAAAGAAGACAAGCTTGTGTAGAGCTGGCAAAATATTACCCAACCCGCCAGCACGACCCGAACTCAACCCATTTAATTACATGGGTCGACCTGACCCAATCCGTTTAATTAAATAGGTTGGGTCAGGTTGAAAATTCCAACCTGATTTTGACACACCTAACCCTATTATGAAAAAACAAGCTAAAAGAATTCCTAAAAACATTTGGAGTCCTTTACTGCTCTTGCTTATTATGACTTAGTCATTATACTTAAGGTTGAATAATTGCTTACGAAGTTTTAGTGATGTTAATTTTGAACATTTGTATTGATTTTGAACAAAAGTTATGTTGATTTTGAACAATATTATCATATGGTTATGTAATGACTTAATTTTAATTTGCTGCCTATTGTTATTTGCAAATAAATTATGTTGTTTTTATTTTTTTTCTAGAAAAAACACGAAAAAATTAAACGGGTCGACCTGAAGGTTGACCCGTTTATCATAAGGGTGGGTTGTAAATTTCAACCCGTTTAAGTTAACAGGTCAGGTTGGGTTAAGGGGTTCTCAACCCGCCAACCCGCCAACCTGCTAACCCAACCCGATCCATTGCCAGCCCTAAGCTTGTGCCAATTGGAATGATAATGAACCTTGCCCTAACATAGTTAGAAGAATCCAGAAGTTAGTGTTAAACTCAAGAATGTGCAAAGCATATGAGAGTGGTCGAGGGGAGTTTGAGATTAGAGATGGGAAGTCCATGTTGCAAGTGAGTTTTAACAAGAGAACTTGCATTTGTGGTTTGTGGCAAATATCAGGCTTGCCTTATAAGCATGCAATAAGAGCACTATTATATGATTAAGAAGATGCATACATGTACACTACCACCTGGTACTATGGGGGAGTCTACAAGCAGACTTATGGTCAGACCATTAAGTCAATTCCAGATCAAGATAATTGGCCAGAGATTGACCAACCAGAGATTTTGCCACCAACATTGAGAAGGGGTGTAGGTAAGCCCCAAAGAAACAGGAGAAGGGAAATTGGTGAGGAAGAAAAGCGTTTAAGGTCCACAACTATTAGATGAACCAATTGTCATGTGTTTGGTCACAACAGGTTGACATGTAAAGGAGGACTTACAGCCAAGGAGAAAAAAAGGATTGCTTCATAGGGAGATGCTTCCACATCTGGTACTTAGAAGAAGAAAGTGGCACAATATGCAACTCAACCTACCCCTGAACCAATGCAATCACAAGGAACAAACACTAGGAGCAAGAAGAAACAACAAGCATAGCTTAAATGGTTTCCCATTTCAAACAATCAGTCACGACATTTTAATGAATAATCATGAATAATGGTAACAGTTTTGGAATCAAAGTCCTATGCTGATGTCAAGAAACTGTTGTTACTCATTGTTTAAGAGTCTTCTGAAATTCTACTAAATAAAAATCTCTTTGGTATGAAATTCTTTTTACTTTCATGACAAGTTAAAATTCTAATAAATAAAAATCATTTTGGTATTCATATCTGTTTGGGCCCTAAATATGGTGAGCCTAATAACATGTGACAAGGTGAAAATACCCTCACCGGGAACTAAGCATCACATAATAGCCCATAGCCTTGCTAGGCCCATAATCACTTAAGGGACGAGAATACCCCTACTAGCAGTACGAATTACAATTCCCATCCGGAACAGCTCCCTATAAATAGGGAACGCGCCCCCATAACTCAGGTACCTAATCTCTATCACTTGAGAACTTCTCTCACTACTTTATCCTCCACAAAGTTATTTACTGACTTGAGCGTGGGAGGGGCGTTCCCGGGGCACCCCCCGGGGTAGGTTTCCTTATTTTGCAAATAGCCGACCAAACAAGGCCTGCTCGACACAGACGGGGGCACAGCTCGAGACGACTCCCCAAATATCACATACCAGTTGGCACCGTCTGTGAGGATCGTCAAACAAAAGGTCACCACTACCTGAGTGTGCTGACGTCGTTCATACAAGACCAAAGTCGATCGCTCTATCAAGTCAGCCAACATGGAAAAATGTAGTTCGAAGAGGTCCTCTCATGAAGGTCTTCGAACACTTATAGAGGTTATTCATCTCCAACATAGTTCGTAAAGGTCCCTCATCAAGCCTTCGAACGCTCATGGACGTCCATCCCCAATGTAGTTCGTAGAGGTCTTCTCATACAACCTCCGAACATTCATATCGAGATGGCCCCGCTCGAGTCGAGTAAGGACATCCAATATGACAGCTCCTCGACCCTTAGGCCATCAACTCCTCATTAAGGTCAAGAACCATGTATTCATCCTACTTGAAGAAATATTTTCTAAGTATAAAAGCCCATCCAACAAGGCAATTAGACTTTCCTCGAAGTCATAGGGCTTATTAGCTCCATGCCGTGGTTGAGGAAGCCCACCTAATCAAAGCAGCTGCTCCGAGATGCCCCTCGAGGTACATGGGGCTCACCAGGCTCTGTACACCTCGAGCGTGGTCCAAGACTCCCCTCGAGATACAAGGGGCTCATTATCCCCTAAGACATCTCGAGCGATGTCCAAGACGCCCCTCAAGATACACGGGGCTCATTATCCCATGACACATCTCGAGCAAGGTACAAGATTCCCCTCGAGGTACATGGGCTCACTAGACCCTGAACACCTCGAGCGAGGTCCAAGACACCCCTCGAGATACATGGGGCTCATTGACCCCTGAGACGTCTCGAGCGATGTCCAAGACGCCCCTCAAGATACACAGGGCTTGAGACATCTGGAGCGAGGTCCAAGACTCCCCTTGAGATACATGGGGCTCATTGGCCCCTGAGACATCTCGAGCGAGGTCCAAGACGCCCCTCGAGATACACGGGGCTCAGTATCCTCTGAGCCATCTTGAGCGAGAGCCAAGATGTCCCTCAAAGTATATATATGGGGCTCACCAGACCCAAAAACGACCTACACTTAGGCACTTCACCCAGATCGAGTGAAGGATACTCCAAAATCACCGCAACTACTGGAGCCGGCGCCCGTTAACTGCTACGGCGTCACGACACCCCTCGAGATACATGAGGCTCATTATCCCTAAGACTCTCGAGCGAGGTCCAAGACGCCCTTTGAGGTACATGGGGCTCATTATCCCTTGAGACATCTCGAATGAGGTCCAAGACGCCCCTCGAAATACACGAGGCTCATTATCCCTTGAGACATCTCGAGTGAGGTCCAAGATGCCCATCGAGGTACATGCGCTCGCCAGACCCTGAACACCTCGAGCGAGATCCAAGACGCCCCTCGAGATACATGGGGCTCATTGGCCCCTGAGACATCTCGAAGCGAGGTCCAAGACGCCCCTCGAGATACACGGGGATTATTATCCCCTGAGAGATCTCAAGCGAGGTCCAGGACACCGTCCGAGATACACGGGGCTCATTATCCCCTGATACATCTCGAGTGATGTCCAAGACGCCCGTCGAGATACACGTGGATTATTATCCCATTGAGACATCTCGAGTGAGATCCAAGACGCCTTTCGAGGTACATGGGGCTTACCAGACCCTAAACTTCTCGAGCGAGGTCCAAAATGCCCCTCGAGATACGTGGAAATCATTGGCCCCTAAGACATCTCGAGCGAGGTCCAAGACGCCCGTCGAAATACACGGGGCTCATCATCCCCTATGACATCTCGAGCGAGGTCCAAGACGCCCCTCGAGGTACATGGGGCTCACCAGACTCTGAACACCTCGAGCGAGTTCCAAGACGTCCCTCCAGATACATGGGGCTCATTGGCCCCTGAGACATCTCGAGCGAGGTCGAAGACTCCCCTTGAGATACAGTGGGCTCATTATCCCCTGAGACATCTCGGGCGAGGTCCAAGATGCCCCTCGAGGTACATGAGGCTCACCAGACCCCAAAAAGACCTACACTTAGGCACTTCACCCAGATCGAGTGAATGATACTCCAAAGTCACCACAACTACTGGAGTCGGCGCGAGTCAAGTGCTACGGCGTCACAACACCCCTCAAGATACATGGGGCTCATTATCCCCTGAGACATCTCGATCAAGGTCCAAGATTCCCCTCAAGATACATGAGGCTCATTGGCCCATGAGACATCTCGAACGAGGTCCAAGACGCCCCTCGAGGTACATGGAGCTCACCAACCCCCAATTCATCTCAAGAAGGTACCATGCACCTTTCTCAATCTCTTGAAAGAGCGAATTCGCATAACACTCAATGTGAATGGAAGTCCCATATTAAGAGTTACATGTGGGGCTAATTGGATGAAAGGGGGTCACATAGGCAAACTACTCGATCTCCATGACACGAAGATATCTACGATCAACTGATGATATTCTCGAGCGGCACGACAGATAATTCCTCCCATGCTTTTCATTTGAACAAGCATATTCTTGGGCACTCCCTCGTGCTAGTTGGTGTTTTCGAGCCACTCACATCCTCCCTTGGTCGAGCTACACACTCGCTCCCTTGGTCGAGCTACTCACTTCCTCCCTTGGTCGAGCCACTCCCTCGAAGTCGCTCATCAAGCCACCCTCAACCTCGATGGACCTTCAACAATCCCAACTTGTAACTTTAAGGGATGGCCATCGAGCTTGTTAGAGATAAATATGTAGGACCATGGTCCTTACTCAAATACTTTGAGTCGTGTGCTAATCGGCACAACACCACCATCCTTCGAGTATAACTCGAAGAGATTATAAATTGTCTCCTCGACCGCTCTCCGCCCGAAGACGTAACCACATCATCGCATCACTCATGCATCACCGCGTCTCGACACCACCATCCTTCGAGTACCCTATAGCTCAAGCATCACCGCATGACTCAAGCATCGCCGCATCACCGCATCACTCAAGCTTGTGAGCCTCCTCGAGATGTCTCTCTCTGCCTCCCTCGACTTTTTCAAGTTCTTGTGATTAAATGGGACCTCAAGCTTAGCTATCTTTGTCGAAAGAGAGTATGCTTGTGCCTCGAAGTGTTAAAAGAGTGCATGGAAATGCTTCGAGTTCTCCGCTAAGCATGAAAATCGCGAAGTCGTCGAGTACCCTGCTTGAGCCGCTCACTCTTCATTCTCGTCTGCTCCTTCTCGAGCCACTCACGCCTCTCTCCCGCTCGAGCTTGCTAGGTCCATGCTTAAGCTCACTCCTCTCGAGATGCTCTTCATCCTCTAAAAGACTAGCATGAGTATGAGACTATGAGTGTAATATCCTAAAAACTTAACTAGGTTTAATGAATTAATAAGTTATAATTAATCACTAATTTGACTAAGAGTTGAAATTTTCCTTCTATATGTTAAACATAAATTACTAGACTTTGTAAAAAGGGGTAATTCTATTCTTTTATTTAACCAAATTATATTAGACTTATATTTAACTATCACCCAACTAGGTGGTTGAAAGTTGAAACAATGACCATTTTCTGATTTCATAAATTAAAGGAAAAATAAAGAAAGTATTATAAAGTTGATGAGGTTGACTCCTTTATTCCTCCTTCTTCATTCCTTCACTTTCATGGCAAACACATGGCAAACATGCCCAAACTGGCTCAGCTTTTTCTCTGCCCAAGCCACTCACACCTTCATCTAAGTCAACATTTCAGTAGACATATTATTCAATTCCATAACTCAATGGTTTACATCCACAGTTTTGCTCAAAAACCACCGAACAAAGCTCATGGTTTTTGAGCTCCAACAATGGCTATAAATAGACAATCTCGTTGCTCAAGCACACCACACAGATCAACATTACTCCAATCAGAATTACCTAAAATCTGATCAAGAAACAAAAGGGGAGAAGAAGAAAGTTAAAAAGGCCAAAATTCGTAAAGGCTATTTCGCACACCAACACCACCATAGCACCACCACTACACCACGACGCTTGACCCCCATTCAACAGTCAACACTACTCACCCCTCCTACCACCGTCATTCGCTGAACCACCACCGCACCAGCCACGCCAGCACCCACCCTCTCTCTCTCTCTCTTCCTCGCACTCTTCTTCTTTCTCGCTCAACCTCGCGCCTTGCTGTACCACGCCACTGGAGGTTGCCGCGCTTAGTCGCGCCCCCACCTCACCGTTGTCGCCGGTCATCTGCGCGCACGCCGGAGCTCCGTCGCGCCAGCATCCGCGCGCTCGCGTTCTCTCTCTCTCTTCCTTTCGCGCTCCTCTTCGTCGGCCTGCTGCACGCGCAGCACCACCGAGATCTCCGCCATCTCATCGCCCCTCCCTTCGCCACTAGTCGCCGCCGGAGCCGAAACTGTCCTTCTGCTGCAGACTGTCGTCCCTGCTCTAAGAAGCAGAGGTAACGACTTCTTCTGTGTTTTCTTGTAAAAATTCTTATCTTCCTAAATTCATTTATCTAAGCCCAAGTCTAGCTCTTTTGTTGTTATATTATTTTGGGCCTAGGAGAAAACTTTTGGACTAAACATAAGTGTCAATAAATCTGATTTTACTATGTTGGGCTAAAAAGATAGTTTAAACTTGTTGTATGGACTTGTTATGATTATTCATGGACTGGGTTAGTTAGTTAGTTTAATCAAACCACTTAGCATATTTCCTAAAACCATGTTTGGGCTATAATTCCTAATGACTACTAAGCTATTTGAGTTAGTTAAAACTTAATAAAATCCAATAAGTTTGTTATTTATAACTTGAGTTTAAGTTATGATTTCTCCACTAATACTTATGTTCAGTTATAATAACTAGTTACTTGACTTATTAGTTTTAAATGATTAAATAATATTAATGGTTCTATTATTATTTTAAACTTAATTAATTTAATAATGGACGACTAATTATTGGTGCTTAATTATGAACTCGATTAATAATATATTTTCGAATGGTTATATAATATGTAATAATATAACTTTAATATTTCGATAATTTCTAAAAGTATAACTAAAGGAGCTATTTCACCTAGTTACTGATTAAAGAGTCACCTTAAGAAATTATTAACGATTAAGAAATAACGACCTGTTAATGAGACCTTTATGACGTTATAATGAACGCTATGACCTTAATAAGCGCTAACTAATATTTATGCTTAATAGCTAAATAATGAAACGTTCTTTAATAAAACTATTCTTGAATAGATAAAAGAAGATAAAGGATATTACAAGCCTCCCCCGGCTATCATGGTTGCTGCTAACACCCGCATTCCCCTTCGAAGTATGTTTTATGATCATGATTAATATTATGTTTTATATATGGATTGCGGGAAATGAAATGTTTTATGGTGGTTATGATGATACGATGCTATGAAATGATGACGATGATGTTATGATATGAAATGAAAGAATATAATTATTCATGATGATGATGATATGCTTAAAAGAAATGAAACAAGATAAATTCAAGTGAAAGACGATTCTTGGCAAGTATTCTGTTATCCCGGGTCGTGCATGTACCTTCCGGCCGGTTAACCACCTTCCGTTTAGTGAGGGCTATTGTCCTCGGGTGGCACCGCGCATTCTGGGCCAATAACGCCACCTTTCGTTTAGTGAGGGCTTTTGTACTTGGGTGGCTGCCTTCCGTTTATGATGTTACTATGTTCTGGAGAGACGTCACTTCCGTTGTAGTAGCCAAGTTAACAAAGTAAAAGATATATGATGATGAACATGATAAAGAAGAAAATGTAATATGATATGCTATGTTTGCAAAATAGTTTTACTTATTCTCTCCTTCATCTTTATAAACAAAATTATGTGAAATGAATTTACGATGTTAGAGTAGTATGTTACTGAGCCTCGGCTCATGACGTTTTGTTTTATGTTTTAGGTATGAGAGAACAGTTGTGGATCACTATTATACTGTGTTATGGAGATTATGTATGATCTATGAGGTTTTAGGATATTTTGTATGATGGACAAAAAAAGTATAATTTTACGATGAGTAATTGTATAGTGAATTTTTAATTTTAGGCTATTATTTTATTTGTGGGCCATAACCCACATGATTAAGTTATACTTCCGCTTACAATTAAGGTTATGTATTTGTCGGGGCGGTATAGAGTGGTATCAGAGCCAAAAGCTAGTCGTAAGTGCGGAGTAATAGACTTTGCACCGCCTAGGTGTGGTCCTTTGGGAAATTAGATATTGAGGAAAACTCGAGGTTAATAAATGACCATTTGGGTTAATATAGCCTGAGATATAAGACAATGGATGAAAAATATGAGGTTTACTTCCATGAATGATTTATTAGGAGTTGAGGATTATTTGGGTTATTAGAATCTTAAAGAAGTGAGGATTTGAACTTATGATCTTTTGAGGTATTATTTGAAGATTAGTACAACCTAAAGCTTTGGGGTTACTAGAGTGTAAGATGTTAAATGGAAAATTTTGAGATTTAAACTTGGCATGAATTATCTGAAAAGATTGATGTTGAATAACCTGAGGATAAAATGATGGCTATTTGAGTAATAGGGACCAAGGTGAATGATCTTTTGAGGTATGAGTAGTAATATTTGATGCTCGAGGTAATACACGAAATAATATTTAGATATGCCATGATGAGTAGGGTTATATTATTTGTGGGATGATAAAAAGGCTAAGCTATATGAAATCCTGATGGTTATAAGTTGAGATTGAATTTTACTTTATAGGAGTTCATATGACGATTTTGGAGATTCAAAAATTTTGAAGGAATTTAAAAATTCTACTCGAGGAATTAGAAAGCAATTACCGTTACTTCAGTTATTAAGGATTTTAGTTTTGATGGTTGAAGCACTTCATAATGTGATGCGAACCACTTTTTGGGATGTTATGGGATTTGTAGTGAAAAATAAATTATGACTAAGTAATTGAAGAGTTAGGCAAATCGATGTCTTGAAGGAAAATAGAAATTTGCTACTTGGAGATGTACTAGCTATATGGAATATAATTAAGAAATAAGCATGATATCGAGATGAAACTTAAGGTGCATAAGTGCTCGATTTTTTATTTTTATTTTTTCTATTTTACCAAGATTTGGGATAAAGAATTTCTAAGTTTGAAATGTTGGTTTCTTCGTATATGTTATTGAGATGATCTAAAAATGAATTCAAGTGATCAAGTTACCAATAAAAGAGGATAAGAGAAAAATGTTGAGGAAATTGAAATTGTGATGAGAAGTAAACCATTATTTGGATCAGTGATGCCTTGAATAATTAAGATCATGAGTATTGATGTTAGCTAGGTAAGGAAGTTGGTAAGGAGTATGTTATGACATTGTCAGCTTAGTAAGTGCTTAACTTTGAGGCTATGATAATGATATTGATTTGGTATGATAAAGTGATGATTGAAAATTTGGGAATGCATAAATATTAGGTTTAGGGATCTTGGATGAATACCTTAATAGATGATATTGTTATTATAAAGACAAGGGTAAAATGTGATGCTTATTTGTCCCACGAAGTTTGCGAATGTATAAAAAGCACGATTAGACTCTTCAAAGGGTTTATAAGAATGAGAGGAAGGGATTGATATATTAAAAGGCATACTACCGTACTGAATTTGAGTTTAAACTTTCTTGTAAAACTGACGGACCACGTATGAAATTGAGTCATAGATATTTGAATCCATGAGGATTCAACATATGTTATGGAAAGTAACGTTATATCGAGAATATGTGAATGATGTGAGTTAGAGAGTAGAAACTAGTGATAGAAATAGTACGAGAATCTAGGCTCTTATTTGATGGATGTATAAACTTATTGTGGAATGGATATTGATGATATATATGTTAGATGTTCTAGGAATTATGCGAAATCATTTATGAAAAGTAGTTATCTTACCATCCCCTAAGCAAATCAATAAAAGGAGAGTCGTGAATAAAAGTAGCAGATAGCACTATTCTGATAGAGAACATAATTCGAGAACCTAGGCTTGTATTTGGACAATGGACGAATGTACACCATAGTTAAAAGAAATCCTTAAAATATGTGTGGATGTCGAAAGAAAGTATAACTGATCAATTCATGGGAAATATTTTGCCAACAAAGTTAGGCCTTTTATTGACTTTTCAAACATTGAGATTTCGATATGAAAAATCATTTGTTTATAGGTGTGCTCTAGACATTAATGTATAAGTTTATCCAAACATGTGTTGTTTGTGACTAAATGAAAGTTTAGTTGACCAAGAATATATGCTATGTATATGTGATTATGTGATTATGTGATTCTGAAATTTTTTTATAGAACAAAATGCGTGACGTTTTATAGCTGACTATGTTTTTAAGTTTCGCGAACGAAACTTTTCTAAGGGGGTAAGTATGTAATATCCTAAAAACTTAACCAAGTTTAATGAATTAATTAGTTATAATTAATCACTAATTTGACTAAGAGTTAAAATTTTCCTTCTATTATGTTAAACATAAATTACTAGACTTTGTAAAAAGAGGTAATTCTATCCTTTTGTTTAACCAGAAAATATTAGACTTATATTTAACTATCACCCAACTAGGTGGTTGAAAGTTGAAACAATGACCATTTTCTGATTTCATAAATAATTAAAGGAAATTTATTATAGAGGTTGACTCCTTTCTTCCTCCTTCTTCATTCCTTCACTTTCATGGCAAACACATGGCAAACATGCCCAACTGGCTCAGCTTTTTCTCTACCCAAGCCACTCACACCTTCATCTAAGTCAACATTTCACTAAACATATTATTCAATTCCATAACTCAATGGTTTACATCCACAATTTTGGTCAAAAACCACCCAACAGAGCTCATGGTTTTTGAGCTCCAACAATGGCTATAAATACACAATCTCGTTGCTCAAACACACCACACAGATCAACATTACTCCAATTAGAATTACCTCAAATCTAATCAAGAAACAAAAGGGGAGAAGAAGAAAGTTAAAAAGGCCAAAATTCGTAAAGGCTATTTCGCACACCAACACCACCATGGCACCACCACTACACCACGACGCTTGACCCCCATTCAACAGTCAACACTACTCGCCCCTCCTACCACCGTCATTCGCTGAACCACCACCGCACCAGCCACGCCAGCACCCACCCTCTCTCTCTCTCTCTTCCTCGCACTCTTCTTCTTTCTCGCTCATCCTCGCGCCTTGCTGTACCACGCCACTGGAGGTTGCCGCGCTTAGTCGCGCCCCCACCTCACCGTTGTCGCCGGTCATCTGCGCACGCCGGAGCTCCGTCGCGCCAGCATCCGCGCGCTCGCGTTCTCTCTCTCTCTCTTCCTTTCGCCCTCCTCTTCGTCGCGCCTGCTGCACGCGCAGCACCACCGAGATCCCCGCCATCTCTTCGTCCCTCCCTTCGCCGCTTGTCGCCGCCGGAACCGTCCTCCTGCTGCAGATTGTCATCCCTGCTCTAAGAAGCAGAGGTAACGACTTCTTCTGTGTTTTCTTGTAAAAATTCTGATCTTCCTAAATTCATTTATCTAAGCCCAAGTCTAGCTCTTTTGTTGTTATATTATTTTGGGCCTACGAGAAAACTTTTGGACTAAACATAAGTGTCAATAAATCTGATTTTATTGTGCTGGGCTAAAAAGATAGTTTAAACTTGTTGTATGGACTTGTTATGATTATTTATGGACTGATTTAGTTAGTTTTATTAAACCACTTAGCTTATTTCCTAAAACCATGTTTGCGCTATAATTCCTAATGACTACTAAGCTATTTGAGTTAGTTAAAACTTATTAAAATCCAATAAGTTTGTTATTTATAACTTGAGTTTAAGTTATGATTTCTCCACTAAGGGCCTATTCTTTTCGGCATAAAACAGCTGAACTGAACTGAACTGAACTGAACTGAGTTGAACTGAACCGAATTGAACTGAACTGATCTGATCTGATCTGATCTGAACTGAACTGATCTGATCTGAACTGAACTGAACTGAATTGAACAGAACTGAAATGAATAGTTATATGTGAGAGTAAAAGTATTGTCAAGAGCTGAACTGAACTGGTCTGAACTGAACTGAACTGAACTGATCTGAACTAAATTAAACTGAACTGAACTGAACTGAATTGAACTGAACTGAACCGAATTGAACTGAACTGAAAATAAGTTGGGGAGAACAGGCCCTAATACTTAAGTTCAGTTATAATAACTAGTTACTTGACTTATTAGTTTTAAATGATTAAATAATATTATAATAATATTAATGGTTCTATTATAATTTTAAACTTAATTAATTTAATAATGGACGACTAATTATTGGTGCTTAATTATGAACTCGATTAATAATATATTTTCGAATGGTTATATAATATGTAATAATATAACTTTAATATTTCGATAATTTCTAAAAGTATAACTAAAGGAGCTATTTCACCTAGTTACTGATTAAAGAGTCACCTTAAGAAATTATTAACGATTAAGAAATAACGACCGTTAATGAGACCTTTATGACGTTATAATGAACGCTATGACCTTAATAAGCGCTAACTAATATTTATGCTTAATAGCTAAATAATGAAACGTTCTTTAATAAAACTATTCTTGAATAGATAAAAGAAGATAAAGGATATTACAAGCCTCCCCCGGCTATCATGGTTGGTAAGCAGGAATTCAGGTAACGTCTACTGCTAACGCCCGCATTCCCCTTCGAAGTATGTTTTATGATCATGATTAATATTATGTTTTATATATGGATTGCGGGAAATGAAATGTTTTATGATGGTTATGATGATACGATGCTATGAAATGATGACGATGATGTTATGATATGAAATGAAAGAATATAATTATTCACGATGATGATGATATGCTTAAAAGAAATGAAACATGATAAATTCAAGTGAAAGCCGGTTCTTGGCAAGTATTTTGTTATCCCGGGTCGTGCACGTACCTTCCGGCCGGTTAACCATCTTCCGTTTAGTGAGGGCTATTGTCCTCGGGTGGCACCGCGCATTCTGGGCAAATAACGCCACCTTCCGTTTAGTGAGGGCTTTTGTCCTCGGGTGGTTGCCTTCCGTTTATGATGTTACTATGTTCTGGGGAGACGTCCCTTCCGTTGTACTAGCCAAGTTACCAAAGTAAAAGATATATGATGATGAGCATGATAAAGAAGATAATGTAACATGATATGCTATGTTTGCAAAATAGTTTTACTTATTCTCTCCTTCCTATTTATAAACAAAATGATGTGAAATGAATTTACGATGTTAGAGTAGTATGATACTGAGCCTCGGCTCATGATGTTTTGTTTTATGTTTTAGGTATGGGAGAACAGTTGTGGATCTATTATACTGCGTTATGGAGATTATGTATGATCTATGAGGTTTTAGGATATTTTGTATGATGGATAAAAAAAAGAATAATTTTACGATGAGTAATTGTATAGTGAATTTTTAATTAGGCTATTATTTTATTTGTGGGTCATAACCCACATGATTAAGTTATGCTTCCGCTGACGATTAAAGTTATGTATTTGTCGGGACGTTTCAATGAGTGGGTCTGTTTGAAGAAATTATATCATACGTATACGTGGTGTTAGATGAGTGCGAAGACTTGGAAATTCTTTACTGACTTGACGCTTAAAAAATGAGCTCGACAAACTACACAGCTCGAGCGACATCAACGAATATGTGAGTGCATGTGGAAGCAAGATGACCTTATTTTGGTCCTCGGTTGTTAAAATTTGTGATAGATACATAGAATTACAGCTCTTCGAGTGCAAACGTGGGTCTTGGGGTCTTCTCTCTCTCGAATAGTAAGAAATCTGATTTTACTATGCTGGGCTAAAAAGATAGTTTAAACTTGTTGTATGGACTTGTTATGATTATTCATGGACTGATTTAGTTAGTTTTATTAAACCACTTAGCTTATTTCCTAAAACCATGTTTGGGCTATAATTCCTAATGACTACTAAGTTATTTGAGTTAGTTAAAACTTATTAAAATCCAATAAGTTTGTTATTTATAACTTGAGTTTAAGTTATGATTTCTCCACTAATACTTAAGTTCAGTTATAATAACTAGTTACTTGGCTTATTAGTTTTAAATGATTAAATAATATTAATGGTTCTATTATAATTTTAAACTTAATTAATTTAATAATGGACGACTAATTGGTGCTTAATTATGAACTCGATTAATAATATATTTTCGAATGGTTATATAATATGTAATAATATAACTTTAATATTTCGATAATTTCTAAAAGTATAACTAAAGGAGCTATTTCACCTAGTTACTGATTAAAGAATCACCTTAAGAAGTTATTAACGATTAAGAAATAACGACCGTTAATGAGACCTTTATGATGTTATAATGAACGCTATGACCTTAATAAGCGCTAACTAATATTTATTCGAGTACCCACTTGGCTCATGTTCGCCGCCACGCCCAATTCGTGCTCAAGCTCGAGCTTGCTTGGTTTATGCTCGAGGAAGCTAAGCACGCTTATGAAGTCATAGTCTGCTCGAAGAGGATATAAGTCTACTGCTAGCTCGAGCTACTCATCCCCTCCCCTGCTCAAGGCTCGAAGTACTCGTCCATCTCCTCTGCTCGAGCACTTGTCTCTCTCTCTTACTCGAAATCATGCGTCAAGTCTCGGCCCTACTCGACGTCTTATTATTCCTATGTCTCAAGCTTCCTCGTCGACAGCTAGTTGCACTTCCCTCGACCTTTTGATTGCATGAAGGCACTTACGTTGCTCGAAGGAAACGAGTGCGCGGATTGAGCCTTCAATCTGCTCCAAGTGAGTTATAAGTATTTGAAAAATGAAAGTTGGCGCCTAAAATATCGACAAGTAGCATTAATATTGCTCACCTAATGACAACCAAGTATTAAATGAGTTCGAAGAGGTGGATTTTCTTAGCACCCAAATACACATTGCTCGAGCAACGTCATGCAGACTCAAAATATTTTGGGTGCACATGAAAATAACAAGTCAACGTCAATTTTATACTTGGAAATTATTAGATGCCTACATTTCAAAAGGCACCAAAGTGGATTACAAAATACACCTTACAAATACATATATTAGCAACTGGCACCTGGCCCACTTGTGTATACATATATATTGTATACTTAGTCTACAAGGTTCAGAGCTACTTTCGGGTATAATGGTCAACAAAATACCGCTGAACACGCGATCTACACAGGGTCTTCTATCACATACTGTGCATGGGGCTAATGTTTGGGCCCTAAATATGGCGAGCCCAATAACATGTGACAAGGTGAAAATACCTTCACCGGGAACTAAGCATTCATCACATAATAGCTCGTAGCCTTGCTAGGCCCATAATCACTTAATGGACTAGAATACCCCTACTGGCAGTACAAATTACAGTTCCCATCCGGAACAACTCCCTATAAATAGGGAACGCTCTCCCCATAATTCAGGTATCTAATCTCTATCACTTGAGAACTTCTCTCACTACTTTCTCCCTCCACAAAGTTATTTACTGACTTGAGCATCGGAGGGGCGTTCCCGGGACACCCGGGGTAGGTTTCCTTATTTGCAGGATTATAGCCGACCAAACGATGTCTACTCGACACAGACGGGGCACAGCTCGAGACGACTCCCAAAATATCACATACAATTTACTCGAAACAATATCAAAGTAATCATTTTAATACCAACTTCATTGTAATTCAATACTAACGCACATTTACATTAATACCTCCAACTTATAAAATTACTTTGGTCTCTTTGTTGAGGTCTGAGGGCTCCAACAATTGCATTGCCAAACAGGCAAACACACCTCGCTGATGCCTATGCTAATGCTACTTTATGCCTAATTATCTGTGGTTTTTTTCCGAGCAATATCCACCGCCATAATTATCAGTTAAGAACACACGCATTGAGTGAGAAATTCTAAGGACAACCAGATCTTCGGGAATAAATTTATTATGATAAATTTATTATGATGTGCATTAGCATGATACTTTATTCAGAGAATTACATAGAAACTCATCACCGCTACCTCAGTTTATTACCACCTACAGAAAGAAGCGAAACTATACAAGACGGAATTATTTCATGCCTACGCCTTCTTCTGTACTGTGATCAAATCCATCGTAGATCCATAAGTCCTTTTAAGAGCTTCAGCACACCAGCCATGCCCATCATCTATAGTTGGCATCCTAACCTCCATGATTGGAGTGACAGGCTGCTGGTTGCCTGGAATCACAATGCCAACCAGGACTCTCAGAACATTTGAAGCATCAATATCCATGCACACGTTAATCTCGGGAACTCCTTTTGGCAATGGAGGGATCCCACTAAGCTTGAAATACCCAAGTAAATGATTCTTCTGTATGTTTGTTTCATCGCCTTCATAAACAACAATCAAGGACTCAGTCTGGTTATCGTGGACAGTCGTAAAAACCAGGTCCTTCCTTGCAGGGACTGTAGTATTCTTTGTGATGATGGGGATGAAGTTGTTTCCACTAGCTTGAATCCCGATGCTCAGCGGAGTAGCTTGTATCGTCAGCAGGTCCAGATTCCCGAATGGATCGCTAATACCAGATGCCACTGCTCCTTCCAGTGCAGCTCCACGAACTGCAGCTTCAAGTGGATTCATTCCTTCATAGAGTTTCTCTCTCTTGCAAATGCTCTTAATGAGATCTCTGACCCTGGGAATCAAGGAACAGCCTCCAACAAGTATTATATCACTAAGATCATCTACTTCTACCTTTGCATCATTCAAGCATTGTCTTACAAGGTCTTCACACTGATCGAAAACAATCGTGTTTACATCCTCAAATTCCTTTCTGTCCAGAATCTTTGTAAGCCGTATACCATTCCCCAAGTCGACATCAATGTCAAAGCTAGTTTGAGAGGAAAGCATATGTATAGCATTCTGAGTTGCAACTCGAAGAGCAGCCATCGACTTGCTAACATCGAGTCTGTGGCCTGAGAAAATTGAATCGTACTCGGGTAAGAGATGACGCATCAGGTTCTGAAGGAGGTCTTCCCCCCCAATGGCAGCTCCTGATAAGGCTTTTATCTGTGAAACACCACCAGCTGTGGCACAAACAGCTACATCACAATAGCCAGCTCCCATATTGAAGATAAGGGACATTTTCTC
Source organism: Beta vulgaris subsp. vulgaris (assembly GCF_026745355.1). Taxonomy (NCBI): domain Eukaryota; kingdom Viridiplantae; phylum Streptophyta; class Magnoliopsida; order Caryophyllales; family Amaranthaceae; genus Beta; species Beta vulgaris. The sequence continues at coordinate 27,551,063 of NC_079204.1, forward strand.
ACTTCCACTGCCCATATTCTCATGTACAGTATGTTGCTGCTGCTGTGCATATAAAAGTGCCACGGCAGTTGGTTCAGGCATTAGTCTCAGAACATGAAGACCTGCCATAGCACAGGCACGTTCAATCCTTGAGAGCTGGAAACGGCTGAATGAGACTGGGATTGTCAGAACTACATTTTGTACAGGCCGTCTTAACTGAAATTCAGCCATGGCCCTTAATTCTACAAGAAAAATGGCAAGAACTTCTTCAGGTGTAGTAGATCTCCATGCATTACTGACCAAAGCAGCAATAAAGGGCCGCACACCAATGTCCAAGGTCTGAACTAAAAAGGGTAGGCTTTTGGTAGCGTGAACAACAGGATCTGTGTCAACCCTACCAATTAGGCGCTTCATATTGAAGATTGCAGAACCAGAAAGGATTTCATGCTCATGGGTAGGTTCACTGCTGACTCCACCAGTAGGGACTTCGTCTTTGAAGCTCACATATGACTGCATTATTTTCTGGTTCCTAATGTTTTTAAGTAACTCCACTTCAGAACCATTCCAAACTGCTACACTACATTGTGAAGTACCGATATCAACACCAATTGCAATTTCTGGAAAGCTAGAAGATTTTTCCCCTCCAGTGGTTTCACTGTCAGAAGCTACTGTGTATGCTTGTTGGGACATTCTGTTTCAAACAAACAACTTCCTTAATAGATCACATTCTTAGACAGAACAAAATTCATACATATAAAAAGCATCAAGCATGCATGCTCCAGCATCCAAAACCAAGTAAGATGACCCCCTTTGAAAATAACATTTTGTTTCTGAATCATGTTGGTCATTTATATAACTTGCAAAAAACATATTCATCTAGACATCAGAGATATACTCCACTGTCCGAACATCTAACTCGTACAAAGACATTGGACAGTTGAAACATGCACATTGAAATCAATGAAAGCTAGAAAATACAGCCATATGTAACAGTAGTAACCCAAAAATTGCTATTATCCGAAAATGTGAAAGAATATTTGTCTGACCCACAAAATTTCATCCTTTGGATAAAAGATTGGGGAGAAGCGGCATAAAATGAGAATGGGGGAATAGAATGATCAGTCATATTAGTGCTGGATCTATTCTCCTCCCATCAGCAGTACTGTAAATTGCAGAATGAACCTTATTCCAATACCATTTGTGAAATCAGAAAAAAAAAATTAAAAGAAAAAGAGGAAGAAAGATGCATGTAGACAGTAGACCTTGTAATTGGATGGGATAGGCCAACTGCCAACTTGGTGCAGGTTAACAGCGGGTATGGCTTCAAATACAAGTGTTGATCATCAATAGTATCTTGTAACAATAGAATGAAAGGGACTCCAATATCTGACTCCTTGAGTCAAGTTCTAGCTCAAGCTATACCCCCCCCCCCCCCTAAAGTAAAATCGCTGAGCTTTTAGTAAGAGCACTATGCAGGCGTATGTAGCACAAAAATACTATGACCTGAGGTTTCGTGCTACATAGGGCAGGATCCCCCAACATTCAGACATACTATAAGTCTATCAATATGATAGCCAAATCATACAAGCAATTCCTCTTCAAGTGAACACATTTTTAAACCAAGGAAACATTATGTGTTTCACAAGAAACATAAGTGAGGGAAACCTCATTAAAAGTAAAAAAAATTATGAAGGATAGGGGATGACAAATTTGAAATCAAACAACATGAACAGCAAGACAGCAACAAAGCTGTCCAAACTATGCTACATCAGCAAAAGCTCAAGCAAAACTCAATAATATCAATAAAATTAGAGCTATTCTGTAGGCATCGATGCTCCAAAACTAGATGACTGATAAACACAAATGATTCAGCTTCGAACACACAAATTATAATCTATTCAGGGAAACTCTGAGGTAAAATCAGCAAGCTTCTGATAAGAACCCTAGGCAGGTTCTCCCAAGTTTGGGTAAATGCAGCAATTTCGTCGAAAAACCTTCTAGTCAGAAATTATAGTCAATTTGATAGTCAAGCCATAATTGCCCAGCAACTTGGATCTCATAACCTTTATAAGAAAACATCTCCATGATCAAAAATTCATTCTGTGTTCCACAACATAATTAAGCTCCAACCCCATATTAGTTGGCCAACAATTTGACAAAATTAAGCAGTGAGCCCAGAAATTAGATTGTTTCTTCTTCAGCCTAAACCCATGAAGAAAACCCCAGAAATACAGAAAAATGGCATCTTCTTAAACAGAAAAAATAGAGGCATTAGCAGAAAAATATGGCTGACAAATTAACATAGAGATTACAACAAGAGGAAAAAAAATCCTACAACCCACTAAACAATTAATACATGAAAAGCTACGATTAAATCTCCACATTAAAACTGAAATATTACAAAAGAAAAAACATAGAACGTAAGTAAAGTATAAGTTGACGATTGCCAAATAGACAAATAATACATGCAATATTCAAAGAAAGAGAATTGTGTAACATACATAATTGGGAAGCAGCTAAGAGAGAGAAACAGCGGTAATATTGTAGAGCCAAGAAGTTTGAGAGAAGAGTTCTAGTCCAACCGACTGAGTTGCAGATGTAAAGACAAAGACAAGGAGTAATATTGCAGTGGGAACTGGGAAGTGAGTGGAATGTCCTAGAGCATGCCAGAAAAAGAGGTAGAAACTACACTACTACTCCAGAAGCTCCCTCTTTTTCAGAATTTGCTACTTCCCGAAATTTGATGTGCACCAGTCTATGACCGGATCGGACCGGACCCGAAATTGAAACCGGCTGAATCTGTGTGAATCGGAATCTAGCTTTTGTGAACCGCAATCAAACCGAAATTATTTTATTTTTCAAAACTTTTTTTATTTTTTATAAATATATTTATAAATTAAATATATTAAAAATTCATATTTTTAATAACAATAATCTTAAAATAATAAATAGTAGGTTTTTAAATTTCTGATGTTTTAATTTTTTTAACATGTAAACTTTTTTTTACTAAAATAATAGAAATTCCGATCCAGACCGGAATTTTCCGGGTTTGGACCGAACCGGACCGGAAACCCAGAATCGTGAATTGTGGACCGCAAATAGGACCGAAATTCCGGTCCAGTCCAAATTCCCGACCGGTTTGTGCAAACCCCTATTTATGCATATTGGCTTCGTAAATGTTAATTAGTTTAGTTCGTTAAAATCTGAGCAGATAATACATATGATATAATATTAAATTCATTTACATTATTTGTCATTGTAGCTTACTTTACACCAAAAAAATGAACAAATTATGCAAATTGGCAAATTTATTGGCATTTTTATAAAGAAGATGTCAAGAATATATGGTCATAAAGGTCACAATTTTGGTATGTTTTTATTAAAAAAAACGATAAACTAAATTAGAGTTGAATACTTTTACCTCTAAAATTAAATATTAGTGGTGCATTTTATTTACGTAATGGCATTTGATTGGCAAATTATGTTCATCTCATAGATATACTTTGATAATCGGTATACTATCGATTCTCCTCATACTCATACTCGTTCTTTCCTTCCACGTGATGGGTTTATATAATTTACCAAGGCCATCATTACATCATGGATAATTTACGAAATCCAAAACCAAGCCCAAATCCAAGCCATTAGCCTACATAGTCATTAATATGAACTAGACCTCCTATTAAATCACCATGGACTTAACCTAAAAATAAAAAAGTCCAAAAATCTTAACCGACAATAATATATCATCGATATTATTATCTAAAGCAAAATTTTAAATCCTACTTGGCAAGCTCATGTTCACAAGCAATTCTAGAGCACAACCAATGCAAAACTATCATATAGGGTGTCCATATAGGATTGGCCTTGGGTAAATCCGAAATTTACAAGATTTCGAAAATTATATGGCTTAATTATGGGTTTGAGGTAATTATGGATGATTTGCGTAAATTGTGAAATAAATAAGGCAAGGTAGTTTTTATAATCTCCAGTTCCATTTTATTTTGGCCGAAAAATATTCACTCCCATATTGTTATACTTCCGTTTTTCCTTTGTAATTCATATATGGTAATGAAATTAAAATATCAATCATGCATGATTTATGTTAATTGACAATCAACTATAATTTCAGCCAATCAATTAGACCATTCACATAAATATCCGAAAATAATATATTTTACAAAGCTCTTTTTAGTACAAATAGTAATGATTTATCATGCGTCATCACTACTCAATTTCGTGTTTTCAATTCGCACTGTCATGCCAACTTCTTCCCCCCACCTCAAAAGCAATATCACGCCCTCCACCAAACCTAATACAATCTCATAGTTAGAGGTGTCAAAAACTGGGCCGACCCACGGGTGAACCCGCATGCGACCCAGACCCAACCTGTTCCGAGCCGAGAGTGGTCGGTTGGAAAGCCGACCCATTCCGACCCAGTGTTCACCCGTGCCCAGTTTAACCCGTGGAATTAGTAACCCAACCTGAGTTGGGCCGACCTAGTTGTACCCGTACCCAGTTGCACCCGTGAATAACGACCCAGACCCAACCTGTTTCCGACCCAAAATGACCCGCACCCAACTTCACCCGCCAATGACCCAGTTAAACCCACCCAGTTATCACCCAACCCAGTTATCACCCAACCCAGTTACCACCCAACCCAGTTGTGACCCAACCCAGCTATCACCGACCCAGTTTTGACCCAACCCAGCTATCACCGACCCAGTTGTGACCCAACCCAGCTATCACCGACCCAGTTGTGACCCAACCCAGCTATCACCGACCCAGTTGTGACCCAACCCAGCTATCACGACCCAGTTTCGACCCAACCCTGTTAGCACCCGACCCAACTAAACCCGACTCAATGCCATTCCGACCCAACACCATTTATTTGTTTTTGGGGTGCAAGACCGAAGACGTATAAGATTACCATTTATTTCAAGTTTTATCTTTCTTTTATTTTTTTCAAAAATCGATGGAACACATTTTTTGATTTTTTCTGACAAGTACATTAATATTTGGAGTAGTTCTCGATTAGGCGGAGGCCGGAGATGAAACACATAGTTTCTGTTGTTAGACATGCATTTAAGCCATGACTTTCGTACACCATAGGACATAATCCATAAGGTATCTTAATTCTTAACCTCCAACTTTTTTTTAATTTATGTAAATAGTTGAATTGAATTAATCATTATGTACATTTTCAGCCCATTTATATTTGGAACGTGTTTGAACGTGTTTGAACAAGTGTTTTGAACGTGTTCATTATGTACATTTTCAGCCCATTTTCAGCCCATTTATATTATCCATAAGACTTACTTAATGTTTAAACGTGTTCGGTCCTTGTTACTTAATGTTTTAATGTCTAATAAAGAAATAGTGAAGACGAATCTCTCTAACGATCAAACATTTGTTTTACTTAGTATTTAATAAATATTAGAAATAAAATAAATAAAATCAGACTTAAAGTATTAAATAAAAAAAATATATGAAATTAAAATTGAACAAAAACTGCCATTAATCATTCCAAGCTTCCAACATCATTACAAAATCAGCAACCCTAATATAAAAGGGGAAACATCCATTACATCCAACAAGTTAGATTATCATTACTAATAAGCAAAAAAATTACATAATGATCATCATTTACATGGCCCAACAAAGCAGCAAAAAGTTAGTACAAAAAATTCCAATATCCTACCAAGGCAGCCACTAATACTCCCCTTCAATTCCAAAAAATTTCAAAAAGTTAGTACAAAAAGTTGGTATCTCATGACCTTCATCAATGAGAGTGTGTTCCCATGTTTCAAAAACTTGGTATCGGGTGAATTCTCCATCTTCACCCTCTACATAAATCTCCAAATCATCCTTGCTAACACCACCACCAGCCTCCAAGACACCACCACCAGCATGTACCCCACCACCACCAGCTTCCAAACCACCACCACCAGCCTGCACCCCAACACCACCAGCATGTACCCCACCATCGACAGCCTCTAAACCACATACTATCACTTTTGTAAACACATTTTCTTTAGGGTCTTTTTTTCCTTCCTCACTAAGTCGTCTACATTTCTGTCTTAGAGATCTCCTACAACCCCCCTCTCATAAATCACCTTACCCTTACCTTTGTCCAATTTTGCACTTGATGTACCTGAAATTATAAACTCAAAAATTTCTAAATAAAAGAAAATATTAAAAATAAATACCAAAGACAGATTTTTGAGAGAAATAAGGCAGCAAAAAAGAATAAAATATCTAAAACATTTGGTATAAAAAAATAGCTCTCAGGTGCAAATTTCACCTCATCATCGAGCACTCGACTCTAATTGACAACACAACTTAACACAACAAGAAAGCCAGCAAAGAGACACAAGCATCATCAATACCAACCAAGTATGTATCATGTTCAATTAAGGCAGCAACAGAAATGAGAGATGCATTGTGACACTAAGGGCAAAACAAGTGTGTAAAGTTAAATGTTGGCAAAAAAAGTCGCTAACAACCATAGGGCAAAGGTGGAAGACAAGAGAAAGAACAACTACAGCTCTCAGGTACAAATTTCACCTCATCATCGAGCACTCGACTCTAATTGACAACATAACTTAACACAACAAGAAAGCCAGCAAAGTGACACAAGCATCAACAATACCAACCAAGTATGTATCATGTTCAATGAAGGCAGCAACAAAAATTAAGAGATGCATTGTGACACTAAGGGCAAAACAAGTGTGTAAAGTTAAATGTAGGAAAAAAAGTCGCTAACAACCATAGGGCAAAGGTGGAAGACAAGGAAAGAACAACTACAGCTCTCAGGTACAAATTTCACCTCATCATCGAGCACTCGACTCTAATTGACAACACAACTTAACACAACAAGAAAGCCAGCAAAGTGACACAAGCATCAACAATACCAAGCAAGTATGTATCATGTTCAATGAAGGCAGCAACAAAAATTTAGAGATGCATTGTGACACTAAGGGCAAAACAATGTGTAAAGTTAAATGTAGGCAAAAAAAGTCGCTAACCATAGGACTCCAATTATCTTTGCGCAAGGGACATTAATTTATTAAGCAAAAGGATATTGAACAACTAAACCAAACCCAAAATACAGCCATCAACAATGGGCCAAAACAAAAACCAGCAAACCACCATCACCAAAACAGCCATCAAAGGCCAAAACAAAAACTAGCAAACCACCATCACCAAAACAGCCATCAACAATAGGCCAAAACAAAAACCAGCAACAAACCATCACCAAAACAGCCATCAACAATAGGCCAAAACAAAAACCAGCAACAAACCATCACCAAAACAGCCATCACATATAAGCCAAAACAAAAACCAGCAAACCACCATCACCAAAACAGCCATGAAGGCATGAACCATCAAACAAAAACATCACAGTTTAAGGGATTGAATCATAATCAATATCAAAAGGCTCCGTATCCTTAACAACCTCAAGAGACTCCTCATCCTCATCCTTAGAATAACCAAATATCCAATTTTGGCAAGTCACTATAGCCTCAACATTTTTGGGCAGCAAACGTGTGCGGTACTTTGTTAAAATTCTGCCCCCCATACTAAATGAAGACTCGGAAGCCACAGATGTAATGGGAATAGCCAAAACATCTCTAGCCATCCGAGCCACAATAGGATAAACAGTCACATGAGATTTCCAAAAGCCAAAACATCAAAGTGGTCATCTTGGTCAGGAGGAACATGTGGGGCATTGAAATATGATTCCATATCATTTTCAACACCCCTACTAGCAGCAACATTGGCACCAAAACTCAAAAAACAGCAAAGTAAATAGTATATCACTAAACTATTCCCAAACAGCAATCACTAATAGATTAAAATGATACACATAATAGCCAACCTTTCCTAAATTGGCCTTCTTAAATGGACGGGCAAGTGACCTTGCAAAACTTGGAGTGGAGGACTCAGAACCGGTAGTCACAGAAGATGTAGTGGAAGAAGATTGTAGGTGAGAATAAACAGTAGCATAGTGCATATACAACTCACTAAAAGCATCAACAGCTTCTTTAACCTTACCATTAAGATCTTCAGGCAAATAAACAGTAGCATACAACTCATGAACAAAGTTTTTTTTGTAACGGGGATCAAGCATAATAGCAATAGTAAGAATTAGAGAATAATTTTGCCAATATTTGTTAAATTTTTGATACATAGGAGCCGCCATAAGACGAATAGAATCAGTTGGGTTTTCTTGAGCATAATACAAAAGACTTTCAATCAAAACAATATTCTCCACATATAAGTTAGCAGTGGGGTAATCAGAACCAGAAAAAAGACATGTAATATCATAAAACGGTTCAAGAAAATCACAAACATTTTGGACAGTTTCCCATTCAAAATCACTTAAAGAACATCTAAACCATGCTCAAGCAAACAATACCTATCTACAGCCTCCCTAGCTTCTAAACACCTACGAAGCATAAGAAAAGTAGAATTCCAACGAGTACGAACATCACCAATTAACAAACCAGAAAAACCAGTGTTGACATACTTAACACAATCATCAAACCTCTCTTTCCTAATGTTCGAATAAGAAACATATGAAACAACTTGTTGCAACTTTGTAACAGTTTTATCCATAAACTTAAAACCAGCTTGAACAATCAAATTCAATATATGGGCAGCACATCTAATATGAAAAAATTTACCAGAACAAGGCAGCATATTAGTCCTATTTAAGTCCCTCCATTTCTTGAATCATAACATCATTGGCAGTAGCATTATCACAAGTTAAAGAAAACACTTTATCTCTAATATTCCACTCATCAAACAAATCAAGAGTAAACTTACCCAACTCCTTACCAGTGTGGGAACCAGGAAAATGTCTAAAAACAAGAATTTTAGAACGTAGCACCCAAGAGTTATCAACATAATGAGCAGTCAAAACAGTGAAACTAACATTGTTAAGAGCAGACCACAAATCACAAGTACAACAGATTTTTCCTTCTAAATTACCTATAGCTATTTTTAATTGAGTTTTAAGGGAAGCAAACTGATTAGTACAATGCTTAAGCATAGTATTCCTAGAAATATGTTTCACATTAGGATTCAAGTAAGAAAGTAATTCTCTATGCTTAGCATGCTCAACCATCAAAAAAGGATATCCATGACACATAATAGCTTCAGCAAATATACGACAGAAAGTTTTTTGATCATAATGAACCCCAGGTTGAAGTTGCTTAACTTTTAAGTAAGGTTCACATTTTTCTAAGTGTTTATTTTGATTATTAGTACCTTGTGTTCCCTCAGCACGATAGGTTTTAACATTACAGTGCTTACATGTAGAAAAAATCTTACCATCTTCTGTTTTAAACAAAGTAAAGTGCTGCCAAACCTTAGCTGTACGCCTCCCAAACAGGACAGGGTCATGGGTTTGGGGAGAAACAGTTTCCTCATCAACAGACAAAGAATTCGACCCAATAATAGAGTTCAGTATCAATGGATGAACTGAAAAACAAGTCAAACGTATTGAATTCTAGGGTTAGGGTTCGGTAATGTGTGGGAATAGATCAGATTTAAGAGTCAAAGTCAAGTTTAATGGTTTAGGGCAGGTTTAAGAATGTTCCAGATCTCCCATTAAAAAAACAGTCACATAATGAATTTATTATTCAATTCAATATAAAAGAATTTATTCAATTTAATATACAACTATAATTATTATAACAAAATAAATGTTCCAGATCTCACATTTAGGGTTTAGGGCAGGTTTAAGAATGTTTACAAAATGTATGTTCAGATCTCACATAAAAAAACAGTCACATTATGAATTAATTAATCAATTTAATATAAAAGAATTGATTAATTTAGTAACAATTATAATATTTTCACAAATTTATGTTCCATATCTCACATAAAAAAAACAGTCATGTAATAAATTTATTCAATTTAATATAAAAGAATTGATTCAATATAGTATACATTTATAATTGTTTTAACAAAATGTATGTTCAAAATCTCACATAAAAAAAACAGTCACATTATGAATTAATTAATCAATTTAATATAAAAGAATTGGTTCAATATAATATACAATTTTAATTATTTTACAAAATGTATGTTCCATATCTCACATAAAAAAAACAGTCATGTAACGAATTTATTCAATTTAATACAAAATAATTGATTCAATTTAGTATACATTTATAATTATTTTTACAAAATGTACGTTCAAAATCTCACATAAAAAAACAGTCACATTATGAATTAATTAATCAATTTAATATAAAAGAATTGGTTCAATTTAATACACAATTTTAATTATTTTACAAAATGTAAGTTCCATATCTCACATAAAAAAACAGTCATGTAATGAATTATTCAATTTAATACAAAATAATTGATTCAATTTAGTATACATTTATAATTATTTTTACAAAATGTATGTTGAAAATGTCACATAAAAAAACAGTCACATTATGAATTAATTAATCAATTTAATATAAAAGAATTGGTTCAATTTAATATACAATTAGGGTTTAGGGTTTAGGGTTTAGGGTTTAGGGTTTAGGGTTTAGGGTTTAGGGTTTAGGGTTTAGGGTTTAATCCCCAACCCTAAACTCAAACCCTAAACAAAAATCCTAAACTCTAGACCCTAAACAGAAACCCTAAACTCAAACCCTAAACAAAAACCCTAAGCTCTAGACCCTAAACAGAAACCCTAAACACAAACCCTAAACAATCAAACCCTAAACAGTCAAGCCCTAAACAGTCAAGCCCTAAACCCTAGTCAAGCCCTAAATAGTCAAGCCCTAAAGGCTAAACCCAAATACAAAGCTCAAAAGACTGTCCAATATAAACAAGAACCCAGAAAAAAGCCCAAAACTTGCACCCAGAAAACAGGAACATACATGAACTGATGAACAGAACTTATGAGAACCCAGAACACAAACCCTAGATCATTTTATTATTTAACATAAATAAATTTTATTAATTTTATTATTCAATTTAAGTAAAAGTGTAAAATCCGAGGCTAGATTCTAGAACACAAACCCTAGATGATTTTATTATTCAGATCTCACATAAAAAAACTAATTATGATTGTTATATATAATTATAATTATTATAATTAAATGAAGAACTAATACAAAGGCAAAATAAAAGGCAAACCGCAAAGGCGCAAACATGGCTTTGTAACATACAATGGCAAATTCAGATCTCACATTTTCCGTACATAAATAAAAGGCAAAATAATACAAAAAAAGATAGAAAAAAAATCACTATGAAGAACTGAACTTGAAAAACAGTAGCAAACATGGCAAAAGATCACAAAATAATCTAGATCTGGACACAAAAAAAACTTAAAAACATACAAAAAGTAAAATAGTAAAAAAACTGAACTTTACTGAAATAGCAAATATGGAAAAAAAATCTCACAATTTAGATCTCACATATTCCGTAAAAAACTGAAATAGCAAACATGGAAAAAAAATCCCAAAATAATCTAGATCTGGACAAAAAAAACAAGTAAAGGTAAAAAAAAATATAGATCTCAAACAAATGTCACATGATATTCAAAAAATAGTATAGATATCAGATCTCACATAAAAAAAACTTTAAAACATAGTCACATACTCACAATCTCACATATTCCATATAAAAATAAAAAGTAAAATAATACAAAAAAAAGATACAAAAATAAATCACTACGAAGAACTGAAGTTGAAAAAAAGTAAGAAACATGGAAAAAAGATCCCAAAATAATCTAGATCTGGACAAAAACAACAAGTAAAGTTAAAAAAAAGTATAGATCTCAAACACATGTCACATGATATTCCGAAAATAGTATAGATATCAGATCTGTAACATACTCACATTCACAATTTCAAGTAAAATAATAAAAAAATCAAGATCTTAAAAAAAACAAGTAAAATTAAAAACAAACATCATATTCCAGAAATCTGCAAACTGGACCAGCTATATTCCCACAATCACATGCAAGTGCAGATCTTCCTAAATCTAAAAAAAAAAAACGAAAACGAGAACTCTAGGAAAAAGAAAACTTACCTGGTGGTTGCGACATAATTTTTTGAAGAATAAATTTGCGTTTTTTTTTTTTTTGCTTTATTTTGCTTCTTCTTGGACGAAAGCTTTGTTTTTTATGATCTTCACTTCTTAACAGCTTCAGCAATCAGCCCTTAAGTCTTCAACCCTTCTGAGCCGTGTGAAACCCGAATAAGAGAGACTATTACCCCAATCTACAATTTGCAAATAAAGAGTGAAACCGTAATAAGAGAGAGGAGAGACTGAGAGAAAAGAAAAGAAAATGAAGAAAATGAGAGATTAGATCTGAGGAAGTGAGGAAGTGAGGAAGTGAGAGGATGAGAGAAAAACCTAATTCAGAGAGAAAAGCCGGAATGAGAGAGAAATGAAGTGAGGAAATGAGCGTGTGACTTAGAAAATTAGGTTTATATACCAAGGGGCGTTAGGGGAGGTTTAGGGTTAGATCAAGGGTTGAGATTTATTCATTTATGGTTAGATCAACGGTTGAGGTTTAGGGTTAGATCAAAGGTTGAGATTTAACCATTGTTTGAATGAGTGGGTAAGATTAATTTTTGTAAGTTCATTTAGGGTTTTTAGTTAAGATTTCTGATTTTAGATTTCATTTAGAGTTCATTTAAATTTCATTTGTAGTTCTTTTAGACATTTAGTATTAATTTGTAAATTTGTTTAGTAATACTAATTACTAATTATTAATATTATAAATTAATAAAATTACAAACTTTAGAAATTTAATTACTATTGTTAATTATGAACAAGATCATTAATGTAAAAATAATTATGAATGATGTTTACTAACTGTTTTAATAATTCGTACTTACTTTAAAAGTTCAATGAATAATGATGTAATTGTATTGATGTGAAAAGTTTGTGAAACAATGAAAGTTTAAATTATTAATTGTTAAGTATGAAATGCATTAATGTGTGATTATTTAAGTAATGAAATAGACGGATTTATAGTATGCTTTGATTATTGTTAAAACTGTGTAATAACATCGATGATCAATCGTATGATCATTTGATGGTTTTGACTTTTGATTAATGTCGAAGACAATCAATCTTAATATCTCATGATCAATTTGATTTATGTCGCTAAGCTAACTAACAAACTGTTTAAGTTTAATAGTCTATTGACTCTAATATTATAAGTTTATAATCAATAATCCTTATGGTTGTTACTTGTTACATGTTAGTTGTTACTTGTTACTTGAATACTTATGCAATCATCAATAAGAATAACTAAATAAGTAAATAACTAATAGAGTAATAGGCGATACTTAGGCAATAGGCCAACTTTATGATCATTTGATTTATGTCAACCTTAACAGCTTAACTGAACGAAATTCGATCAATGTTTCATCCTCTACTGATACAATGACATGATTATTATTTCATACTGATTATAGACCATGATCTACTTTCATAGCTTCAATATTTCATCTTCATCCTTTAGTGATATAGTGTATGATTATGTATAATCTTCTGAACGATCATATGACATATTCGATTAAGTGATTAACATTGATGATTGTTACTTGTTGAGTTGTTCCATGATCGATGAAAAGTCTAACAATTTTATAATTACAAATTGATTAAGATGCTTTCATTAATGTTTTAACGTCAACCTAATTCTTTAATTCTAACTCTTTTTGTTGCTATATAGTAACTGATTCAGATTTCAGACAAAAGAGTAAGTAAGTCATTAACTAACAAAATGTTTAAGTTTAATAGTTTATTAACCCTAACACTATAAGTCTATAACTCTATAATCAATAATCCTTATGGCTGTTTGTTGTTAGCTGTTACTTGTTACTTGTTATATGTTAGTTGTTACTTGTTACTTGAATACATATGCAATCATGAATAAGAATAACTAAATAACTGAATAACTAATGAGCGATACTTACTAGTTACTACTTAGTAACTTAGTCAATAGGCCAATTGCCAATAGCCAATAATGGTGAATGACCCAATAATATAAGTATAATTTATAAGTCTTATTGTAGTAACATTTCAAATTAATAATAATAATATAAGTATCAAACTATTAATGATTCAATGTATTATTAAAAAATTAACAATTACCCAACCACAATTCACAATATCAGTATAATTACAGATTACTATAATATACCACTATAAGTATAAAGTATAATGACTATAATAGTATAATCTATACCACAATATCATAATACGCCACGGAGCCGCCGGTTCGATATTTAGTCGTTCCAAGAACCAAGTCGGCAAGTCCCACCGAGATCCGATTTTTGTCGACCCAACTCGAAATCCGATTTATTCTGACCCAAGTCCCAAGTCATTCCGATAGTCGATTTGTTGAACACTCAATTAATTCTGAAGGTCGATTTATTCTGACGCAATTCATTCCCATATCGATTTCTTCCGACCCAAGTTATTCCGATATCGATTTCTTTCGAGCCAAGTAACCCGAAAGCCAATTTCTTCCAACCCAAGTAATTCCGAAAGCCGCATTATTCCTACCCAACTTATTCCGATATCGATTTCTTCCGACCCAAGTAACCCGAAAGCCGATTTCTTCCAACCTTAGTAATTCCGGAAGTCGAATTATTCCGACCAAAGTTATTCCGATATCGATTCCGACCCAAGTAACCCGAAAACCAATTTCTTCCGACCCAAGTCATTCCGAAACCCGATTTCTTCCGACCAAAGTTATTCCGATATCGATTTCTTCCGACCCAAGTAACCCGAAAGCCGATTTCTTCCGACCCAAGTCATTCCGAAACCCAATTTCTTCCGACCCAAGTTATTACGATATCGATTTCTTCCGACCCAAGTAACCCGAAAGCCGTTTTCTTCCGACCCAAGTCATTCCGAAACCCGATTTCTTCCGACCCAAGTTATTCCGATATCGATTTCTTCCGACCCAAGTAACCCGAAAGCCGATTTCTTCCGACCCAAGTCATTCCGAAACCCGATTTCTTCCGACCCAAGTCATTCCGAAAGCCGATTTCTTCCGACCCAAGTTATTCCGAAAGCCGATTTCTTCCGACCCAAGTCATTCCGAAAGCCGATTTCGACCGACTTCACCTTATTCCATTCCGACCCAAATTCACCCAACCCAGATACCGGCCGACCCAGTCTCACCCGACCCATTTCCGACCCAGTTCCGAGATCCTCTCACCCAGTTTCACCCGACCCAAGTTCACCCGACCCACCCAGTTCCGACCCATGACACGGTGTCACCCAGATTATTCCGACCCAAATCATTCCGACCCAGCCTGGGTCAACCCAAACCCAGCCAGTGACCCAGATTGACACCTCTACTCATAGTCCAAACAAAAAGTGGGCTCCCTAAAATTAAATATTCGAATTTCTTCGATGTTGAATATATGATTTCAACACTATTTTGTAGAGGTCATGTTTATTTCCACAATGTGTCCAGTATGTTCACACTTTCATATCAATAAAAGTAATGATATTTGGGCTTATGTTGAATACGTTAAGACAACAATAGATGGCTATCGTCCATATTTTGATTTTTAGAATATGATGTTTTATGATCTACAATGCATTCCTCCAAGAGCATATAAAGTTGATGATGACTATTTTGAAGACATTGATTTAAACAATACGGAGTGTTGGCTTAACAATAAAGTGTTGCTCGATTATCTTTCAAGTGATGCGAAAAATGTAGTTTGAACAAGTATTTTAAATGTTCTTTGTTATTGTTGTTCTTTTTATGCTATTAAAATTTTGAATAATTTCCAATTAGGACAATGATATTGAACTATAATTCTCTTTCATTTTCAGTTTATTTTTTAGTATTCACTTGTTGACCAACAATTTACTTCATCACTTTCAAAGCATTTAATTTTCTATGTATAGAGACATTGACTACTTTTGACTCCTTTTTTGCTTGGTCACCATTACATCAGCTGACAATCTACCTAACAAAGTTAGTGACATTGTCCCACCAAATATCAATGAATTTGACCCAATAAAAATCGTGGATATGGAGTCGATATAGAGACCAACTTCATCTTTTATTTGTTCATTCCATCACCTCCAAAAAAACGGTTTTGTTACAAAAAAGTCTCTCTTTTGAAGCTTCTTATTTTCGAAGTTTAACATATGAAAAGTAAGCACTTTTTGTAATGGATCCCCAAATTTCCAAGCATGTGAAAGAGGTTAACAAGGTAATGCTCGAATTCTTGGACAATTGGTCCATGGTTGATGAGAAACTTACTACATGTCTTCAAAGTTTAGATAATATAGAATATTATTATTATTATTATTATTATTATTATTATTATTATTATTATTATTATTATTATTATTATTATTATTATTATTATTATTATTATTATTATTATTATTATTATTATTATTATCATTATTGTTTTCAAACTATCTTTGTGTTGTTATAGTTATGTATCGTCTATAATATGATTATAAAAACCTACTTTATTGTATTTCGAATTTTCAGTGGCATACACAGTAGAATTCCAAAAGTGTGGTTTGCCGCATGCGCATATTTTGTTGTTCATGCATCAAGAAAAGAAGTGCCCCGTAACTTCAGATATTGATATGATTATTTTTGCCGAGTTGCCTGATGAACGTCAAGATCCATAACTATATCAAGTTGTCACTGAGTTCATGATGCATGATCTATGTGGTGCAGCAAATACAAATGCACCGTGTATGATTGACAAGCAATGCAATAACCATTTTCTAAAGAGATTTATTGATTCGACTAAAGTAGATGATGAAGGATATCCAGTTTAAGGCGAAGAGATAATGGATCTATAGTTGAGAAGAGTGGAGTTCATCTTGACAATATGTATGGTGTTCCATATAATGATGAATTGCTACGTAAATATTGAGCACATATCAACGTTGAATGGTGTAACTAGTCAAGATCAATTAAATATCTGTTCAAATATATAAATAAGGGGTCTAATAAGGTTACTGCTATGGCTTATCAAGATAAACAGAAAGAAGGTTAATGGAAAGAAATAGATGAGATAATGATGTACTACGATTGTCGATATATTTTGGCATGCGAAGCAATTTGGACGATTTTTGGATTCAGCATCCATTATCGAACTCCTGCTTTGGAGAGGCTAAGTTTCCATCTACCAGGAGAGCAAACTGTTTTGTTTAATGACCATGCTGATGCAGAATCTATAGTAGAGAGAAGCCTCGTATCGACAACATGAAATTCCTATCTTGGATGAAATATAATGAAAAATATGAAGAAGCCAAAGCGCTTAGTTATGTGGAGTTTCCTACAAGATTTGTTTGGAAGCAGGCGCAGAGAGAGTGGACACCAAGAAATAAAGGTTTTGCAATAGGTCGAATCTACCACGTCTCACCGAAATCTGGTAAGAAGTTCTATCTTCGAATGTTGCTCAATTTTGTAAAAGGCACAACGTGTTATGAAGACATTGAACGGTTGATGGTGTAGTGTATCCTACATTTAAGGAAGCTTGCTATGCAAGGGGATTACTTGATGATGATAAGGAATATGTCGATGCAGTCACATAAGCAAGTTTTAGAAAATCAGGCCACCACCTAAGACATTTGTTTTCCATGTTACTATTATATGGGGAGTATGTCGAAGCCAGAGGATGTTTGGCATATGACTTGGAGGTTACTATCTGACGACATTCTGTACAAGCAACATGGTATTCAGAAAAATAAACGTACACAACTACGAACACATTATTTAATAGTTACTATCTATATTCTAAACCAATGTGCATACTTAATATAAGTTACTGCTATATAATTCGAATTTATGTTATTCACAGATTTACTGTTAAAAGACGATCAAATTGAAACTTTTGCATTGGCTGAGATTGAAACCACGCTCCAAAGTAATGGTAGAAGCTTGCATAGATTTAGTGAGATGCCTTTCCTAGATAAACTAATCATGTTTGAAGGACAAAACAAGCTCAAAGCAGATGGTAGCAGCTTGCATAGATTTAGTGAGATGCCTTTTCTAGATGAACTAATCATGTTTGAAGGACAAAACAAGCTCAAAGCAGATGAGCTTTCTTACAACATACAAGAAATGACCTTGGAACACGACAAATTATACAAGGGTATAACTAATGAGTAGTCCATGATTTATCGGGAAGTAATGGATGATGTGTCGAGTCGAGAAGGAGGTGTCTTTTTCGTTTACGATTACGGAGCGACCGGAAAAACATATGTCTGGAAGACATTATGCGCTGCAATAAGGAAGATGGGCGAAATTGTATTGCCTATAGCTTCGAGTGGAATTGCTTCTCTCCTCCTTCCACGAGGAAGAACGGCGCATTCGAGATTTAGTATCCCTTTTAATGTAACTGAGAATTGTACATGTGTCAGTATTCGGCCAGGGTCGGATTTGGTTGATCTTCTTATCAAGAAAAAACTTATTATATTGGATTAAGCGTCCATGATGCATAAGTATTGTTTTGAAACACTTGATAGAATTTTGAGGGACATAATAAGGTCTGTTGATAGGGATAACTTGCATCGACCTTTTGGAGGCAAAGTTATTGTATTCGGTGGTGATCTCAGGCAGATATTACCAGTTATACCAAAGGGAGGAGGCAAGATATCGTGTTCGCTACCGTAAATTTGTCTTACTTGTGGGATTCATGTAAGGTCCTAACACTTACTCACAATATGAGACTACAATCAGGTTCTTCGAAATCTTCTTTGATGAACTATAGAGAATTTTCAGAGTGGATATTAAGCGTGGTGAAACCGTAATTGAGGTCTTAATGATGGTGAAACCGTAATTGAGGTTGCAAAAAATATCCTTATAGATCTAGGGGTTGATCCAATTTCAGCAATTGTTGATAGCACTTATCTAAATTACATGACCATATTTGGGAAGCTAAATACTTCCAGGAAAGAGCTATTTTGGCGCCAACAAATGAGATAGTGGAGATAGTTAATGATCATGTTCTATCTATCATTCAAGGAGAAGAGAAATTTTATTTGAGTTCGGACGCTATAAGCAAAGAAGAGGGTAGCTTTGGAGTACATGAAATATACTCCACTGAATTCCTCAAATACAATAAGATGCTCCGATCTCCAGAATCATAGCATATGACTAAAGGTTGGTGCGCCAGTTATGCTTCTAAGGAATATTGATCAAACATCTAGATTATGTAATGACACAAGGTTAGTCGTTAAACATTTAGGCAATCGTGTTATTGAAGCTATTGTTATTTCTAGAAGTAATGTTGGAGAAAAAGTATTTATCCGAAGAATGACACTCACTCCGTCTGACTCGACCAAATTTCCTATCAGATTTCAGAGACGTTAGTTTCCTTTTATGGTTTGTTTTGCTATGACTATAAATAAAAGTCAAGTGTCTCATGTAGGCATGTATCTCCCGAAACTTGTTTCCAGCCATGGTCAATTTTATGTTGTTGTTTCCAAAGTTACGAGCAAAAAAGGTCTCAAGATCTTTCCGTTTGATAAAGAACACGGTGTGTGTACAAGTACAACCAATGTAGTTTACAAGGAAGTGTTTGCAAACATATAGATTGATTTCTAAGCTTTTATTTGTACTTTGTGATCTTTACCGCTCTTACATTTAGAATATATGAATTTGTGTAATTTGTTTCATTGTTATTATGTGACTCTTACATCTGGATCGGTGGACTGGAATTTGCCTTTTTCTTGGACCGGGACCAGACTGGAATTATATATATTTTTTAAAACAATCTTTTTTATTTTATGTAAATATATTTATAAATTAGATATATTGAAAATTAATATTTTTAATAGCAGTAATCCTAAAGTAATAAATAGTAGGTTTTTAAATTTCTAACTTTTTAACTTTTTTTAACATATAAATTTTTTTTACTAAAAATATTAGAAATTCTGGTCCAGACCGCAACAGAAACCCGAAATCAAGAATTTTTGTGGATCGCGGATAGGATCGAAATCTCTAGTCCGGATCGGATCGGTTTGTGCATACTCTTATTTACAGTTACATTATGCATATTGGCTTCGTAAGTGTTAACTAGTTTAGTTCGTTTACATATTATATGAGATTAAATTCATTTACATTATTTGTCATTGTGGCTTACTCTACACCCAAAAGAAAATTATGCAGATTGGCAAATTTATTGGCGTTTTTAAAAATATAAAATGCCTCAAATTTATGGTCATAAAGGTCACGATTTTGGTATTGTTTTTTAAAAAAAAAAACGATAATCTAAATTAGAGTTGAATACTTTTACCTCTGAAATTAAATATTAGTGGTGCATTTTATTTACGTAATGGCATTTGATTGGCAAATTATGTTCATCTCATAGATGTATTTTGATAATCGGTATACTATCGATTCTCCTCATACTCATACTCATTCTTTCCTTCCACATGATGGGTTATAATCCGCCACTAGTAGAATAAATGCTTATTGTTGCGATCATTAAGTGGTCTATTGCGACAGTTTTGGCCGCGCAACAATTAAGGAGACAACAATAGGTAATTAATATATAGGTAATGCTATATGCAGACCTTAGGGTTGCATATAAGCATTAAATACATTCCTAAAATGGTTTAAATTCTGATATTTATGATAAAATCACACATAAATCGATGTAATTAATGCTTTATTTTTCAAAAACCTTCCCTTTTAAGCCTTTTATGTGCAACCCTTAGTGCTGCATATAGCCTTTTCCTTAATATATTGCTGCGATTTCAAAGCCCATCAATATTTGAACATATTGTTGCGATTCTGGGTAAAACCGCAGCAGTATATATATATATTTTATATCAGATTCATAAAGTATATTGCTGCAGTAGCTAGGGAAAGCTGCATCAATATGCTGTATTTAATAATAAAAAATAGGCATATTGCTGCAATTTCTTGGAAAAACCGCAGCAATAGGTATAGGTGTAAGCAAACATTTTTTTTTTTTTTTTTGCATTTTGCCATTAAATTCGAACGATAAAAAATTCAGAAAACCATGGATAATTTACGAAATCCAAAACCATGCCCAAATCCAAGCCAATTAGCCTACATAGTCATTAATATGAACTAGACCTCCCATGAGATCACTGTGCTAGGACTAACGTATGCCACATTCGTGGCGTCGATTAGCAAGAGATTGTCCTCGAGTTTCAAAGTTGGGTGATATGGAGATAAACAAGGGAGAACTAGAGAATAGTGAAAACAGTGAAGGTATGGAGCTAAAGAAGCGAGAATAGTGAAGGTGACATGGACAATTTCGTGAATACTTACATGAGACTTATTAAGAATGTACTCGTGAATGCTAAACATTACCCCAAACTTAAAAGTTGAAATCACAATCGCTCCAAATAAAATAAATTTGAAGGCGTAAAACGTTTTTCCGAAAAACTGTTTTCCTTTATTTTCAGTTTTACATTGTTTGGTTGGCAAAAGACTGTAAAACCATTTTCCCTTGGGGTAAAATTACTCTCCCAATAATGAAAAACTATTTTCCTTTCAAAATGAAGGGAAAACTATTTTCATTATCTCTCTTGTACACTCCTCTCACTACCTCCTTACTTTCCCTTTTATCTTCCTTTCATTTCATCATTTTTCTTACATCAAACCAAAACAACGGAAAACTAATTTTGGAATTGTGTTTTCCATCGTAAATTCTTTTCCATGAAAATCATTTTACACTAAAAATGTTTTATGCCCTACCAAACAGAGCCTACAATCACCCCAAAAACTTGTGAAGGCTAAATCAGGATTCATTGGACAATGATTTAGACCTTTGAACATTTTCACTATTAATGGCCTATCGTTAAGCTTATCCATTATCAAATGGTGTAATACTTTCTCCGAGATACATGGGCTGAAGAAAACGATTTTCTAGATATCAAACAACACATCAGGCACTCCTACATAGAATCTATTTATTTTGAGCAAAAGAAAATTCGGGGCCGATAAGTAATAAATTGATAAACGGAATTTGGATTCAAGTACTGAATCAATGTCAAAAAAAAAAAAAAAATTTGGTAAAAAAAGCATTAGCATCCTCGCTACCACTGCAAAGTCTAAAAGCATACCTCCTCATAACAAAAGCCTCAAGGGTTGAAATTGAGATCTACAAAATTAACATTTAACTGCATAAATTTGCCAAAACAGCATTACTTTTCTCAGACTCATGCTAGCTTTTGATCAAAAAAACAAAACCGAGAGATAAATTTGTAGTAATAGATCCATAGAGAAGCAAACATAAATCCTTAACGCTTCTTTGAGACACCAACAGTCTTTCCCCTACGTCCAGTAGTCTTGGTGTGTTGTCCACGAACTCTCAGACCCCAGTAGTGACGTAGACCACGGTGGTTTCTGTAAAAGGGGCAGCCATGAACTCAAGTAAATCAATCAGCCAACATTCAACATTTATGCCAAGCAGGAGCAACAGAAAGCAGTTCACGCAATAAGGTTTATAAAATTTCTGCTTTTCTATCTCAACAACTGAAAATACATAAAAATTAAAAATTTTAGGGTGATATATATACTGGCAGTTTAGGATGATTACAAAATTTGAGTTTCAATTAATAGAGACCCTCCGTTTCCTAAAGATCTTCCCTCTTTCCGTTTAAGTGCGTTTCTAAAAGATCTTCCCTCTTATACTTTATTCCTTATTTGGAATTTCCCCCCCCCCCCTTTTTACCCTCTCATGTCCCTATCATATGATCCACCATTACATTATTAATTCAATTTTACTCCCTTTCTCTCTTACTTTAACCCTTTTTTATTTGTTTATTTATCTTAACCCCTTTCTTTCTCCTACTTTACCCACTCCACGCCCCACACAAATGAATCCTTCTTGGTATCTATAGGAACAGTAACAAGGAAGATCTTTAGGAAACGGAAAGAGTACCACACAATTCAATGGAGTTGATAACATCTTATGACTTCAAAAATTCATAATTTTTGTTCTATTAGAGATAGCTTGAAGAATATTCAAATTGAAGACCTATTTATAACATACAATAGCTCCTTTGTTCTTTATTATTTGCTACATATCTCCTGTTTAGAAGTTTCATATTAATTGCTACATGTCCATTTTTTAATATATGTTATCTCTACCTCTCTTCTCATCAAATGGCTTCCTCTTTTTATCTATTTTTATATCTCTCCTATTCCTTGATATGCAGGCCTCCATGTAGGGATTTATGAAGAATGGAGGAAGTAGTTGTAAGGTACACCCAACTGAACATTCATCAACCAAATACTTTAAAGAGCTTGATATGCGTAGGATTTTTTTTGTTTGAAAATACAATCATGATGGTGACTTATTATAATAGTAGAATAAGTTACAATGCTTCCATTCTAATTTATTTGCAACATATAGACTTTTACACTATTCATTTACTCTCCTTTGACTTATACACTATTCATTTACTCCCCTTTGACTATCTAGAATGATTAATAAGGTTAAACATAGTCATAAGATATCTTGTTAGATTCATCATGATGTATACTTTCAAAATATCAAATTTGTATAAAAATTACTTGTATAATTGAAAATATTAATGGTTAAAGTTGTAAATCATGTGGCATGAAAAAGTCATATGTTACAAATAAGTTAGGACGGAGAAAGTCCATACCACAAATTTATTATAAGTTTAGCTTATAGTTCCAATAAACTTTAGCCCGTTTACTGCAAAGAATTGGAAGCTCGTATATATAGTATTTATGTGAACAGCTCTAGCAGTTTTGAGTAAAATAGAGCAAGGGTGAAGCACAAGTAGAAACATACCTGATCTTCTTGAGACGCTCAAGGTCATCTCTAAGTTTCATATCAAGCTGGTTAGAAAGAACCTGACTGTATCTGCCATCCTTGTAGTCCTTCTGCCTGTTAAGAAACCAGTCTGGGACTTTGAATTGCCTAGGATTTGCTACGACTGTCATCAAATTGTCAAGCTCTGCAGCAGTGAGCTCACCAGCCCTGCAGCAAAATTTCACATTTGAGATTCTTCCAAGAGATAATTACATCACTCCTAAAATTAAAGTTCTTCGGCAGCAAGACATTGCAAAAACAGCAAAAAGAAAAATCAATATAAATAAACCCAAAAAAGGGACCCAAATTAAGAGGATCAACAGACATACAGACAACACAATGAAAAGAGGAAACTGTCAAATACATTTACAATAGCAAATAAATACAGATTTAAAAAATAACACAATAGGAGCAGATGCCATGGGATAATAAAGACAAAGGGCTTCATTGTGAATATTCCAAGGGTAATGGATAGCTCGTCCTTAAGGGCATGCTTAGATTAATACTTAGGTGATATAAGGTAAAAAAAAATCCCTACGCTTTACCCAGCCAATACCTCATCAGTTCCAGCCACCTTCATCCACAGTCATTCTCTAATTTTTTTTTCATATAGCCCATTCAAACCCTAAATGAGAAATAAAAGTAACTTCTACTTTGGATCTAAGAGTGTCAGAGCTAAAAGTAACTTCTACACAAGAATAACACTATATCAGCCATCTATTAAATATATGGAGCCAACATAGAATCATACCTAGCAGAACTTATCAGTCATTGAGATTCCAGAGCAATATATAGTCTGATTCTATTGAAATATACATCATATGAAGACATAAACTTGAAACAATACAAACTCTTGAAACATAGCAAATTATCTCTACACCTCCAACAAAATCAAATTACGAACAACCCTAACAAGAAGCACATCGACACGATCGAAGTTGCAATCACATCAAATATACAAACCTCTGAGCCATATAAAGCGTAGTATTAGTAACAAAGCTAAACTAAATTGAGATATAATATTCAGATTTTAAAACTACAAACTAGACTAAACTAGACATCATAATCATATAGTATTATTTCCTAAACAATTACATCTGCACATTATAGTCAATCCATATTGTCATCTAAATAATTACATCTGCACATCATAATCACATAGTACTATTTTCAGAAGAATTACCCAAATGCTAATTCCTTTCTTAAATCACAATAACAATTATCATTCAAATTTAAGATATTAAATGAATCTAAAAACAATAACCTTTTGTTCATATCAATATCAGCCTTCTTGCAGCAAATATTAGCATAACGACGGCCAATACCCTTGATTGAAGTCATAGCAAACATGATCTTCTGCTTCCCGTCAACATTTGTGTTTAACAAACGCAAAATGTGCTGAAATTCTTCATTTGCCACCAAAGACTGTTTATATTTGATAAAGCAAGAAATTAAGCCAGAATTAAATAATGTAGCCGATATACTAGTCAACAATTAAAATTAATGTCTTTAACATCTTTCACGTAATTTGAGAATTAGAAGAGAAAGATCGAACCATTTTCGCAGATGGGTGTGGATGTAGCTCCGAAGCTGTTGATTTTCTCTGTGTGATGGCGGAGGCTAAAACGCTGGAATTGAGGATGTATTTGTGAAAAGCTTGAAAAACCCTAGTATGAGTGTATGACAATTTGTTGGGGGTGGGGGTTGTAATTGGGCTTTGACAAACGTGTAGGCTGCAGTTTACATAATAGTATTAGGTAATAGTCCAAACCCAAACCCAAACTGAACCACACTCCTATTGTAATTTCTACAGGTTTTTAATGGGTACATTCTCATGGATAAATATTCTTGATTTTTTAAAAAATATTTATAGTTCAAGAATTTTTAAACTCCTCACTAATAGTGGCAAAAAAAATTGTTTCTTTGAATACAACTTAAATACAAATATTATACATATAAATTAGAATTTTGTATTATCATTTTTGAAATGAGCTGCAGGTGATAGTCTAGTGGTATTGACATCACCTCCGATCCTAGAGGTCAGAGGGTTGAGTCTCACCCCTTGCAAGGAGGGATCCCCTTATATTATAGATGAGGGAGAAGGAAAACTAACTTGTAGTAAGTTATACTTCCTCTGTTTTTTTTAGGACACTACTATTTACCGCCCGTATTTTACTAAAAATCGCTCATATTAAATTTACTACATTCCTAAATTACCCCTACATATACTCACTCTCACTCTCACTCTCACTCTCACTCACTCTTCTCCCACCTCACTCCAACCTCCATACCAACCTCCACTACAGCCACAATCACCACCACCACCACCATCACAACCACCGCACCACCGTTACCACCACCATCGCAACCGACGGACCATCGCCGCCACCACCATCGCAACCAGCACCCAAACACCAAAAACACCGGACTCCACCACCACGACTGGTGGGACACTACTAGCGAGTAGCATGGGTCCAAGGAAGAAGGTGAAGGAAGCCGGAGAAATCCAAGTAATGGTTATTGTGTTTTCGCCGAAAAAACCCACCACCACCGCCAACTCGCCGTCTTTTTCATTTCCTTGTCCATCGAGGAAATGAATTTTTTTTTTGTTTCCTCCACCGAGGAAACAAACTTTTTTTTCATTCTATTTCTTTTACTTCACAGAGGAAACGAAAAAACCAGTTCATTTTCTCGGTGGAGGAAATGAAAAAAATTTCGTTTCCTCGACGAACAAGGAAACAAAAAAAACGGCGAGTTGGCGGTGGTGGTGGATTTTTTCGGCGAAAATAAAATAATCATTACCTGGGTTGATGATTCTCCGGCTTCTTTCACCTTCTTCCTTGGACCCATGCTCCTCGCTTGTAATGTCCCGCCAGTCGTGGTGGTGGAGTTCGGTGTTTCTGGTTAAGGTGGTGTTCGTGGTAAAGCGGTGCTAGTTGCGATGATGGTAGTGGTGGTGGTCAGGCAGTTGCGATGGTGGTGGCGGAGGTTGTGCGGTGGTTGTGATGGTGGTGGTGGTGATGATTGTGGTTGCAATGGTGGTTGGTGTGGAGGTTGGAGTGAGGTGAGAGAAGAGTGAGTGTGAGTGAGACTGAGAGTGGGAAGGAGAGTGAGAGTGGTGGTTGGCATTGCAGTTAGACCGTGCTTGGGATGCTCATGATGATGATGGCAATCCCATTGAGTAGTTGATGAGTTGTTTTGATTATGTAGTTTTGATGATGTGTTTTGATGTACTACTTTATTAAATAAGTTTGTTTGGTTGATGTACTATTTTCGCTAACATTGTTTTGTTATGTAGTAAGAACTTCTAATTATCATGCGGGTATTACTAACTAGAACTCTGAACAAAGTAACATATTATACTAATAGATTGGTCATCATATCATAATATAAATATCATTATAATAATCATTACAACAAATAAGTCATAAAGTTACAAAACTATAATATAGGAGAAAAATAAGATATACTAGGTAGTGAGCGCATCTCACATCATACAATTTATCCAATCCATCAACACTATCATCATGCATGTTATGCCATAAGTTATGAATTGGTGGTATGGGTGATCAGGGTGCCAAATCCAATCTGAGATAATGCTGATAACTGCAAAGATGAGCAATCACTAGTTCCCTTGTCGGACCGGTTTCAGCTGATCGGGATTCCTAACGAAGTATAGTGACACACGGATAAAGGCTTCCCCCTGCCCCCAGTCCAACCAAAATGACTACGGCGTTGAAGATATGAGTAATAAGAAACAAGTCCTGCGCACATATCATCCAAATGAGCGTCAGTTAACGCTCCTCCTCTCCAGGTAATGCGCTTTATTGCTGCATCAATCTAATCATAGTATACAAGTCTGTAAAGTTCCCGATGAGCAGCAATCTCATTTGCCATACTAGTGCAGACAAAACCCCAATGGTTTTCACCTCTCGAAAAAGCATCTGCAATAGATCGAAATCCACAGTTACTGTCTGCCTTAACATTCGTCCATCTAATGATGTACTGAGTAATAATCCCTGGAACAGACTTGAGAAATGGAAATCCACTAGAACTGTCATCATTATCCACGCTTTACTAACCTACAGCAATCGAATTATATTGTTAATATTATAATTACATAAAGATCAATATTATAATTATAAATACATATAATTAACAAACATATTACCTATAGAGGTTAACATGCTCATAATTGAACCTACCAATGTGCTACCTTTCCTTAACGACCCACGAGATGTGTACTCAACACCACTCTTGTTGCGCTTTGTACTTGGATAGTTCTTTCGTGGTCTTCCTTTGGGGTTCTCAACGACATCAGGTTCAAAAGCTGAGCAACCGGGAATACGTAGATGATCCTCTAAAATCCGTGTAACACTCCGCAAGATGGCAGGATCACTATTTTGAACCTGGTCAACTAACTCTAAGAAGTATTGAGAATCATGTACTGCCTCAGATACAAAATCAGGGTTGTTCACCCCATCACCAAGGATCAAAGTAGTCTAATAAGGATGTAAGTTTGTCAGGTACAGACCCTGCTTCGCCTCGAAGTGTCTGCGTATGACGCATGAACAAGAAATGTCATGTGTGGTTCTCAATGAGCAACCTAAACTCTCATAGACCTCATCAGCCAACTCCCACATTATAACACCCCTGAATTTCGAGTGATTAATTCAATTAAATAATATTAAAATTCTATAGAAAATTCGGCAGAGTTCTGTTTGAAAAATGGACTGCCTAAAATTTAATTTAGGACTCGCGTCCGAATTTTAAACCTGTTTCAACAAATCAGCAATCCAAATTCCAAATTCCCAACAACTCCACCCATTCAAATACCAATAAAATTCCGGTATAAATACTCGAAATCCAAACGTGTTATTCCACGATTATTACGAGAATAATCGCTAAGGAAGAACTACCTGCACCAAAACTAAATTAAAGCTTATTTTAAACTATTACAACCCAGCCGAATACAGATTTAGGTGGATTAATATTTACAACCCTAAGTCTCAAAATATTGATTATATATAAGAAATGCACCATAACAGAACTATTATAATTATATTTACGCAAAACTAGTGGACGTTGCTCTCCGCCCATACCCCGACTCTAAGCCTTCATGTACCTGCATATATCAAGCATGTAGTATCAGCCAAACAGGCTGAGCAAGATTCAATACTGTAAAGCCAAATACATATGCAGGTAGGATGCATTAATTATATCCTACAAATCATTCGCTTTTGCAATCCCAATACTAAATAAAGCATTGTAAAACATTTTTCTTCATTTCTTTTCCAAACCAAATACTTTTCTATTTTCTGTGCTAAAACCGTTTCTTTCATAATCTTAGAATAATAAATCTATGGAATGGAACAAACTTTATTTCCCATTGGGCTAGCTAGGCCCTCCGGGTAACTATTAGACAAAGACCCCTAGTGTGCACACCCCACAAACGGTCAAACCGTAGCGGAAGATCTAAGTCTGAGGTACTGATCAACGTACCCCCCAACTATTCTGTAATGTCGAGACGATCCCGACAAAGTTCCAATTCCTTAAGACACCATAAAGGCAATCCCAACCAGTTTAAAAAGCATAAAACTATCCATAAATCTTTTCTGTAACTATTTTATAATTCAAGGTTTGAAAACAAACTATCCGTATTAGGAGGAACATCCTCCTATTCAAACCAATCTCAACTCAAGAGTGATACATACCTTTATAATCGTTTCTCGTAAATATGAAAATTTTAGTTGAAATCTCATCTTTTGTATACCTTTCTTGTAACTATTAAAGATTTAAGTAAGGAATCTTACCTTTTAAACTATATCAAACCAACTAGCTCAGTCAATACGGCTCCTCAATGAAACCGGAATCTACAATATAAATGTTTGTACTTCGTAAGTAAAAGACTTGGATACAACTAACTCTAGTTCACAAAGCCATCAACCTTTGTAATTTCACATAAAACATCAAACAAACATATCATGTTCTTTAACCATATAAATGACTTTCATGTTCTAACATCTAAGTCAAACCGTCTAAGTCAAACCGTCTAACTAAAACCCTTACCAAATTAATCAAAATCATCTTACTTTATATAAAATCAACATTAAAGAATCATATGTTCATATGGTAACTCAAAAGTTCATTATGAAGCAATTATCTGAAAAGTAGAGTTTTAAATCAACTATATAAAATATGAAATTTGAACAGAAACTTAATATGAGCATAACTTTCTCCTACGAAGTCCAAATCAAGCGTTTCTTGATCCTATCTTGAGTAAAATTTCAATACGAACAACTTTTGTGAAAGAGTATTTTTGCTAAAAATGCCCGTAAACTGCCTAAAAACGCAAATATATTCAATTCACTTGAACATTAACAAGCTTCCTACTATTCTAAACTAACTATTAAACTCATGAATGAACATTCAACTCAATAAATTCCACACCCAAACTCTAAAATCAAAAACCCCAATTCAATTTCAATCTAAAAACCCTAATTCATAATTTTTAAAAGAAAACTTAAATTAGTTGAGGAATTCATCTTACCCACTAATATAGATGATTGGGGATGAGAAATAACTTGCAAACGCCCCTAATTCGAGCACCAAATGCTCCAAATTACAGCAACAACGACCCCCTTTTCTTCCGTGCGCCGCCTACTTCTATGGTGTCACCTCTAGTGGCGGTGTGGTTGTGACGTTGGCAACGATGGTGATTGTGTGATGAAGGAAGAATTTTGAGAGAAGAAAATGGTGAAGAGGGTGAAGATGATGAAGAGGGTGAACGGTGGTGAAGCACCGTTTGAATGTCGTTCTTTTGTAAGTTTTGTTTTTTTTTTCTTTCCTTTTTCTTTCTTGTTTTATTTTTTCCCTTTTCCCCCCTTCTTACATACATGTGAATAAATTTCCTCTTATTACTATTACTAGTTAAATTACTTACTAAACTTATCCCACTATAAGCATATAATAAATTATTTATAAAATAATTGCTAAAGATAAATTAATTTAATTATTAAATAAACTAAAATATATAATATAGTTAATAAAATAGATAATAAACTGTTTCAAAAATCGAGGTGTTACAATCTACCCCCGTTAAAATAAGTTTCGTCCTCGAACTTGAAACAATTCTTAAACTCGTAGCGGAAATCCTACCACTTACTTTAGCTCATTTACTTTACATGTTTAGCCAACTATCTATTATTAAAGTACGAAAGATAATAACTATATAGTATCAAACTTGCACATAAACTATCTCACTAGCATACTCTCAACATGCCATTAACTTTCAGGTATAATCAAACACTTAATACAAGTCAAAATTATCTTTAAATATTAAGAATTGAAATGAAATCATACTAATTCCACCCTCTCTAAAAAAAAAATTAGTTACGTCCTCGTAACTACAAGCGTACCTATTGAAATAGGTGGGGATATTGAGCTCGCATCGCATCCTCGGATTCCCAACTAAGTTCATCGTTCTTGTGGTTCGACCACAATACTTTCCAGTTTAACTTCTCCATTCCGAGTTGCTCGAACTTTACTATCAAGAATTTTCATAGGGACCTCAACATATGAAAGGTTATCTTCTAGTTGCAAGTCATCAGGTGTGAGTACATGTGAGGGGTCACTAATGTAGCGACGAAGTTGAGAAATATGGAAAACGTTGTGAACTCGAGCTATCTCTGGAGGTAATGCCAATCTATAGGCAACTTCACCTATCCTTTCTAGGATCTCATACGGTCCGATGAATTTAGGGCTTAACTTTCCCTTCATCCCGAATCGATTACTCCCTTTATAGGAGAAACTTTCAAGAGTACTTTCTCACCGACTTCAAACTCTGCATGTCGTCTGTATTTATCAGCATAACTTTTCTGTCTATTTGTGCCGCTTTCATTTTCTGTTGTATCAGTTTTACTTGTTCTACAGTTTCTTGGATCATTTCAGGACCAAGAACACAAGATTCACCAATATCACTCCAACAAAGAGGACTACGACACTTGCGGCCATACAAGGCTTCATATGGGGCCATTCCTATTGAAGAATGATAGCTATTATTATACGAGAATTCTATCAAGTCCAGTCTATCTTCCCACGAGCCTTGAAATTCTAAGGCACATGCCCTCAACATGTCCTCGAGTGTTTGGATGTGCGCTCTGTCTGACCATCAGTAGCAGGATGAAATGATGTACTCATTTTCAACTGTGTCCCTAAGGCTTCTTGAAGCTTCTGCCAAAAATTAGATAAGAATCTACTATCTCTATCGGACACAATGTCCTTTGGCACACCATGTAAGCGCAAAACATTCTTCCTATATGCATCGGCTAGCTTTTGATGTTTCCATGTATCTTTCATTGGTACGAAATGGGCAGACTTGGTGAGTCGGTCCACAATGACCCAAATCATGTTATTACCATTAGGTGTTCTTGGAAGTCCAGAGATAAAATCCATAGAAATTGAGTCCCACTTCCACATTGGAATCTCCAAGAATCTCGCCTTGAGGTCTCTTGTGCTCAAACTTGACTTTTTCGCAAGTCAAGCACTTGGAAACGTACTCGGCGACCTGTTGCTTCATGTGAGGCCAAAAAGGTGATTTTGAGGTCTTTATACAACTTGTCACCTCCTGGATGTACCGAATATGGAGTCAAATGAGCTTCATCTAAGATTTTCTTCTTCAGTCAGGTATGTCGGAACACACCACCTTCTTATACGAAGACTCCCATCTGCATGGATCTTAAAATAAGCATCTTCAGTATCTTGAACCTCTCCATCTTTTTCTTCAGAAGTGCATCAGTAGCTTGGTTCTCCTTAATCTCATCGTACACATCTGGTTGCAATGTAAGGGAGTTAAGCTGTGCTCCAACTCGGACAAGTTCGACACCAAAATTCTGAAATTCATCTCTAAGTATCCTTCTCGAAAGTGTTGTGTACAATGAGTGAGAAGATTTCCTGCTAAGCGCATCAGCGACAACATTGGCCTTGCCTTCATGGTATTGAATCTCCATATCGTAATCCTTAATCAGCTCTAACCATCTTCTTTGTCTCATGTTCAACTCTTTTTGCGTGAAGATATACTTGAGGCTTTTATGATCAGAGTATATTTTGAATGAAGTACCAAGCAAATAGTGACGCCAAATTTTAAGAGCAAAGACTACAGCAGCTAATTCAAGATCATGTGTGGGGTAGTTCGCCTCATGAACTTTTAATTGTCTAGACGCATAAGCTACAACTTTCTGTTTCTGCATAAGCACACATCCAAGGCCATTTCTCGAAGCATCTGATACACCTCGTAGTCTTGATCCCCATTAGGTAAAGTTAAGACTGGAGCTGTAGTAAGACGCCTCTTCAACTCTGAAAAGCCTTCTCACAATCATCATTCCATTCATACTTGGTGCACTTCTTCATCAAACTTGTCAATGGGCGAGCTATTTTGGAAAAATCTTTCACAATCTCCTATAGTAGCCGCTAGACCAAGGAAGCTGCGAATTTCAGTCACATTCTTCGGAGTAGACCATTCAGAAATGCTTGAATTTTAGATGGATCAACTGAAACACCCTCCTTAGAAATGATATGACCCAGAAAAGCCACTTTCTCGAGCCAGAATTCACATTTGGAGAACTTTGCATACAAGTGATTTTCTCTCAGTATTTGCAAAACAGCACGGAGGTGCTCTTCATGTTCACTCGCATTCTTTGAATAAATCAATATATCATCAATAAACACAACAACGAATTTATCCAAATAAGCTCTGAATACCCTGTTCATTAAATCCATGAACACCGCTGGAGCATTAGTCAAGCCAAAGGGCATAACTGTAAACTCATAGTGTCCATAACGGGTACAAAACTGTCTTTGGGATATCTTTATCTGCAACACGAAGCTGATGGTAACCTGATCTCAAGTCGATCTTAGAGAATACTCCTGCACCGGCCAACTGATCAAACAAGTCATCTATCCTTGGCAATGGATACTTGTTTTTCACAGTGACGTTATTGAGTTCTCTGTAGTCAATACATAATCGTAGGGTACCATCCTTCTTCTTCACAAAAAGAACTGGTGCACCCCAAGGTGATACACTAGGTCGAATGTAGCCTTTATCTAGCAATTCTTCTAATTGAGTTTTCAGTTCTCTCATCTCAGCAGGCGCCATTCGATAAGGTGGCTTAGATATAGGTCCCATTCCAGGTACCAAATCGATGTTAAATTCCACATCACGCTTTGGAGGCATATTAAGAATATCATCTGGAAACACATCTTGATACTCATTCACAACTGGGACATCTCCGAGCTGTGGTCTTTCCTTACTATATCATGAATATGGCAAAGGTACTAGGGCATCCCTTCCTTAAATAAGACTTAATGTAAGAGCAGAAATAATCTTCACTGGACGGCGACTATAAAGCACATGAACACCCTTATGACTCTCTATTGTTATTTTTGTTTCGGACAGTCTATCTTGGCTTTATACTTTTCTAGCCAGTCCATCCCTAGTATTATATCAAAATCTTTCAAAGGAAAAACTATTAGGTCAGCGAATAAGGTAGTTTCACCATAAGCTATAGGGACATCTAAATACATCCTATTACACGTGACACTTAGACCAGAAGGAACAGAAATATCGGCCTCACAAGGTGTGACACTTTCTAAGTTTAACCTTTTTGCAAAAGTTTCAGATATAAATGAATGTGATGCACCTGAATCAAATAGAACGTAGGCAGGTGTAAAATAGATAGAGAAAGTACCGGTCACTGCATTCCCCTGGTTATCTGCATCTGCTTGCTTAAGATGATTAAGGTTGCCCGTGTTCTTTTTCTCAAGACTTCTCTTAGCCTGAGCAGCATTAGCCGTTCCTGCGCTACGATTTGTAGCTGCAGAAGTAGTTGGCGATTACTAGCTGTACTAGCAGTGGGTGTCCTCAACACCTCATAATTGCGGCCAATCTTAGCATCAGGGTTAGTGAAACACTCATAAGCTCTATGCCCCTCCTTCTTGCAATAATTACACGTCACCTTATTGCCTTCACAATCCCTCCTGGATGATTGTTTTCACATCTTTTGCAGAAATAACGACGAACAGGTCCTGGGTTGTTTTGAGATTGTGATTGGCTCTGGGCTTGGCTACGGGGCTGAAACGAACTCTGAGCACTCCTTGAGGCTTGTTGACTCTGACCTCCTCTATTGAAGTTACCCCTAGAACCCCGATTATCAAAGTTTCTGCTCTTGTTTTGACTAAAGTTATTACCCTTATCCCATTGTTGGGTACTTTCTTTTGTAGGAGCTTTCATCTTTTCTGCGGCTTTCCTTCTCTCCTTGATTCTCTCGGCATTGCTAGCACGAGTATAAACTTCGTTCAAGGTCGTGAAGTCGGCCGCTCCCATATTGCTAAGAAGTTCAAGATCAAGTTTTTCCTCGAACCTCTAGCTCTTTCTTGTTCATTTGGGACCAATTCAGGCACGAAACGAGACAACTCAAGGTATTTGTATAAAAGTCTTGGAAGACATATCTCCTTGCTCCAGCTGTTCAAACTCAGATCTCTTCCTTTTCCTCATATGAGGTGGGAAGAACTCAGCGCGTAGCGCCTTTTGAACTCTTTCCAACCAAATTCCTTTGTCTCCACCTCCTCAAAACCATCCTCATCGTATGTGACTTTGGTGGTAAAATTATCTTTGTTGTTGGTCCACCAGATATCAGCATCTTCAGTGAGATGGTAGGCTGCGGAGTCTACTCTCATCTCTTCAGGGACCTGGAGAGTGACGAAGATCTTGTCAAACTCTCTAATCCAATTCTCCATCTTCACGGGGTCGCCTTTTCCATCATACTTAGGCGGCTTCTTCCCGTCAATTGCTTTATGCACAGCAGCAACTTCAGTGATAGCACTTTGCTAGTGCTAGTAGTAGCAGCTCGTGCTTCCGCTAGCAATTGCACAGCCTCAGTCATGGCCTTATTAGACTCGGCCATCTGCCGCATCAAAGCGCGCATCTCTGATGATTTACTTCTTTTGCGCTTGTGCATCTTGTAAGCACTACATAAGGTAAAAGAACTTGAATCTCGATAAAACACGAGTATAACACATTGATTGTCATAAAAGAATATTAACTCTCAAATCACGATCTACAAAAACAATCACATAATTAATGTAAGCATATAAACAACACAGAATATACACTTCCCGTGTATAACCCATCTCACTTTCTCACCTCGGCTTGTCAAAATTTTAGTTTCCTATCATCTTTAACTTAACCCAGTCCTTTATTAACCTAGGCTCTGATACCAACTATAACACCCTGAATTTCGAGTGATTAATTCAATTAAATAATATTAAAATTCTATAGAAAATTCGGCAGAGTTCCGTTTGAAAAATGGACTGCCTAAAATTTAATTTAGGACTGGTCCGAATTTTAAATGTTTCAACAAATCAGCAATCCAAAATCCAAATTCCCAACAACTCCACCCATTTCAAATACCAAAAATTCCGTATAACTACTCGAAATCCAAACGTGTTATTCCACGATTATTACGAGAATAATCGCTAAGGAAGAACTACCTGCACCAAAACTAAATTAAAGCTTATTTTAAACTATTACAACCCACCGAATAAGATTTAGGTGGATTAATATTTACAACCCTAAGTCTCAAAATATTGATTATATATAAGAAATGCACCAGAACAGAACTATTATAATTATATTTACGCAAAACTAGTGGACGTTGCTCTCCGCCCATACCCCGACTCTAAGCCTTCATGTACCTGCATATATCAAGCATGTAGTATCAGCCAAACAGGCTGAGCAAGATTCAATACTGTAAAGCCAAATACATATGCAGGTAGGATGCATTAATTATATCCTACAAATCATTCACTTTTGCAATCCCAATACTAAATAAAACATTGTAAAACATTTTTCTTCATTTCTTTTCCAAACCAAATACTTTTCTATTTTCTTGCTAAAACGTTTCTTTCAGAATCTTAGAATCATAAATCTATGGAATGGAACGAACTTTATTTCCCATTGGGCTAGCTAGGCCCTCGGGTAACTATTAGACAAAGACCCCTAGTGTGCACACCCCACAAACGGTCAAACCGTAGAGAAGATCTAAGTCTGAGGTACTGATCAACGTACCCCCAACTATTCTGTAATGTCGAGACGATCCCGACAAAGTTCCAATTCCTTGAGACACCATAAAGGCAATCCCAACCAGTTTAAAAAACATAAAATATCCATAAATCTTTTCTGTAACTATTTTATAATTCAAGGTTTGAAAACAAACTATCCGTATTAGGAGGAACATCCTCCTATTCAAACCAATCTCAACTCAAGAGGATACATACCTTTATAATCGTTTCTCGTAAATATGAAATTTTAGTTGAAATCTTATCTTTTGTAACCTTTCTTGTAACTATTAAAGATTTAAGTAAGGAATCTTACCTTTTAAACTATATCAAACCAACTAGCTCAGTCAATACGGCTCCTCAATGAAACCGGAATCTACAATATAAATGTGTGTACTTCGTAAGT
This sequence comes from Beta vulgaris subsp. vulgaris, assembly GCF_026745355.1. Taxonomy (NCBI): domain Eukaryota; kingdom Viridiplantae; phylum Streptophyta; class Magnoliopsida; order Caryophyllales; family Amaranthaceae; genus Beta; species Beta vulgaris. The sequence goes on from NC_079204.1 coordinate 27,588,359, forward strand.
AAAAGACTTGGATACAACTAACTCTAGTTCACAAAGCCATCAACCTTTTAATTTCACATAAAACATCAAACAAACATATCATGTTCTTTACCATATAAATGACTTTCATGTTCTAACTCTAACTCAAACCGTCTAAGTCAAACCGTCTAACTAAAACCCTTACCAAATTAATCAAAATCATCTTACTTTATATAAAATCAACATTAAAGAATCATATGTTCATATGGTAACTCAAAAGTTCATTATGAAGCAATTATATGAAAAGTAGAGTTTTAAATCAACTATATAAAATATGAAATTTGAACAGAAACTTAATATGAGCATAACTTTCTCCTACGAAGTCCAAATCAAGCGTTTCTTGAGCCTATCTTGAGTAAAATTTCAATACGAACAACTTTTGTGAAATAGTATTTTTGCTAAAAATGCCCTAAACTCCTAAAAACGCAAAATACGAACCTGAACTGGTAATTCTACAGAATTACAACACTATATTCAATTCACTTGAACATTAACAAGCTTCCTACTATTCTAAACTAACTATTAAACTCATGAATGAACATTCAACTCAATAAATTCCACACCCAAACTCTAAAATCAAAAACCCCAATTCAATTTCAATCTAAAAACCCTAATTCATAATTTTTAAAAGAAAACTTAAATTAGTTGAGGAATTCATCTTACCCACTAATATAGATGATTGGGGATGAGAAATAACTTGCAAACGCCCCTAATTCGAGCACCAAATGCTCCAAATTACAGCAACAAGACCCCCTTTTCTTCCTTGCGCCGCCTACTTCTATGGTGTCACCTCTAGTGGCGGTGTGGTTGTGCGTCGGCAACGGGTGTTGTGTGATGAAGGAAGAATTTTGAGAGAAGAAAATGGTGAAGAGGTGAAGATGTGAAGAGGGTGAACGGTGGTGAAGCACCGTTTGAATGTCGTTCTTTTGTAAGTTTTGTTTTTTTTTTTCTTTCCTTTTTCTTTTCTTGTTTTATTTTTCCCTTTTCCCCCTTCTTACATACATGTGAATAATTTCCTCTTATTACTATTATAGTTAAATTACTTACTAAACTTCCCACTATAAGCATATAATAATTATTTATAAAATAATGCTAAAGATAAATGAATTTAATTATTAAATAAACTAAAATATATAATATAGTTAATAAAATAGATAATAAACTGTTTCAAAAATCGAGGTGTTACACACATACGTGTTTCCTCAACTCGTAAAAGCTCTAAATAGTAATGAAACTCGACCACTTAATATATGCAAAGCTGCATTCTTGTACAAGATCCCATGTCGACGCCGACTCTCCTCCAGGTCATTCTCCACTTTTTTCACCCGATTTTCTATCCCACTATGAGAAATAGAAAATATGGTGTAATGCACATGCACTACTAAAACCCCAAGACTTCAGAGCTGAGTGTGCACTTTCAACTCGACTAGTGCACGTATTCCCAAGATGAAGAACAATGTCCGTCCATGCCCGAACAAACTTCTCTTTGTACACAAGCCAAGTGATTTCAACATATTTGATGGTTCCATGCCAATATCTGTAAATATCTCTTATGCATTCAATGACCGCTAAATAACCCATCTGGGAGGTAGACTCAATTATCAGATACTAACTTCGCTTCAAGAATCTCGGCCCAACATTGGGGTTGCCCATGATGAGATTCACTCTACTCTGCACATCTTTCTTGATATGCCATCTACATACCAAATGTGCAGAGTTAGGGAACACATCTCGTACCGCTTTCATAAGACCCAAGTCACGGTCAGTTATGAGTGTAACAGGGTCAACCTTCACCCCAATAAGCAACCTAAACTTGTCTAACACCCAGTTGTAACTATCAGTTGTTTCATTGGACATTAGAGCATAACCAACCATAAAGTTGTTATTACAAGGTGTCATCCCAATGAGCTCCAGAAAAGGCATGTTATACTTGTTGGTTTTTTACGTTGCATCCATACCAACAACATGCAGATATAAGTATGGAGGATATCTGCTGACCGAGGGTGCACTATGAACGCCTGTGTCATTACATTTGTCTCCTCGTCTTGTCTTATCCAATAAATGTAGTTGTACTCTTGATCAAGGTGTAGGAATTGTTGTACCACGTCTCTACCATCCATTGCTTCCATTCTATCCTTTTCCTTGAGGTTGTACAAGAGTCTCATATTTGGATGATCATCGTAAAATTTCTCATTAACGGCTTTCATGATACTAGCAAGCCTAACATGCGACTTAATCATATCGCGAGCGAAAACCTCTATCGCAGGACTAAGGCCGATAATGGGTCGGTGGCCCTCATGATAATGAATGAACTCATGATTATGCATGCCACTTATCCCTAGATCTGCTTTGATCACCCATCCTGTTTGATCAGGATAATCCAAAAACATTATCTTAATTCTTGCTCTACATCCACATCCTTTTGTTTTCACAGCTACACGTTCAGCTACGCTAAGATCCCTGCCTTCACCCCGACATCTTTCACCCCGATTATATCTCATATACACATACTCTCAATTACTAGACTCGAGTCTATGATTTGACGAAATTACCATCACAAACCCAATTTCAAGTGCCATGGATTTAACCCAAGCTTGTACTTTCTTTTTCTCAGCCCAAATCGTTTCATTGTAAAACATGTGATTATAATCTATATAATCACCCCCAAAATCTGGCAAATAAACCTAAAACATTTAAACATTTACTATTTAAACAATATATAATCACTATTGACATGTAATGATCATTAACTAAATTTTTGCATGCCGATTATAATTAGTTCCAACATTACGCAAACATATTCATTTTTAACTTATAATTACACACCATCAATATATTTTCACAACAAAAAATCAAAAAAACTTTTATTAATTATATTTTAGATAAGCGATTTAAAACATTTCTTTCCTCTTGTTAAGGTGGGGGGAGCATAGCAGTTCAAAAAAGTGTACTAACAAATACGAAAACGAAAAAGCATTTCGTTACCACGGTAACGAAACGATTTTCCGTTTCCTCCACCGAGGAAATGGAACAGATCAAATAATGTGACCGCTCGTTGGAGGCGGAAAAAAAAATACTAACCACATTACATTTTGATCATACTGGTGGCGTTGACGGTTCTTCGCCGGACATTGTTAAAATGGTGGTTTGTGACAGTAAGGTGGTGCTCTGGTAGTGGTGTTTGGCCGCATTGGTGGCGGCGGCTCCGGTGATGGTGAAGTTGGCCGCTGGTGGTGCTGGTGTTCACAGATGGTGGTGGTGCTCAAGTTGACCGCCGGTAGTGGTGATGTTCACAGGTGGTGGTGCTCAAGTTGGCCGTCGGTGGTGGTGGTGCTCAAGTTGGCTGCCGCTGGTGGTGGTCGGGCAAGTGAGAAATGGGTGACAAAGTTGGAGTGAGTGAGAGTGGATGAGAGGTGAGAGAGTAAGAGTGGAGTGAAAGAGGGGGGGTATGGGGGGATTTAAAGAGAAAAATATGGACGATTTTTAGTAAATACGGGCGGCAAATAATGCTAGGTTTTTTTTTTTTTTATCTTTCTCACTTTTCTATGCTCAACTCCTAATGCACATCTTTAAAATTAAATATCTTTCATTATATATTACTAAAATTTATAACGATTGAATACTAATAATGTACTAATTGAGACGAATCAAACAAGACCCCATATGACTGTATTTTTTCTTATAAATTGAAAGATAAATTGAGAAGCTTCTCTCTAAGTATGAATAGTGTCATGATTATAAGTGAGAACGAAGAAAACAAAGGGAGTACTTGATTACTACAATGCAAACAGATATAGAAACCATCAAATACCAAAACCCATACAATTAAAGAAATGGTTACATTTTTCATACGATCTCCTCGTATATATAAACTCCAAAAATCATTGTATCATTTCTCTTTTTTGCTTAATGATTTTTTTAAATGACATTAAAAAATTCTCAATAAGGATAATATTTAACTTATTGCAATCGAATTACTAATTAGGTACTAGGTTTCATGTGAATTAGAGATACCCCCATGTTGCAACACTTCTCATTCGAATTAATAAGGGGAAGCAAAGAAGAAATCGAGTGGGTAACATGAATTCTTCATCCTCAAATAAGTCCGTTGAGTCATGTAGTATTTTGATGATTGTAAACAAATGATGATTATCTAACTAACATGTGTGTTTGAGATGTGCATATTACATTAACATGAAACAATTCATCAAAGGTTAAATATATCACATCATGAAGGTTTTCCAACAAGTGAAGTTCTTAAAAGAGTTCCTATAAGGAACACAAATAGAGCGGTTCCTAGGTACATCCAATGAGGAACATTGAATATGAAGTTCTGGAAGAGTTCCTAAGTGGAAACAGCAATATAACGTTTCAGAGTTGAAACAAGAAGTTCCTGAGCAGGAACTATGAGTGCGAAGTTTCTTAACGGAACTAGCACACTGAAGTTCCAAAAGTGGAGCTATCAACATGCGGTTCATGAGTTGGAGTAGCATGGAGCATGAAGGCAGAAAATATGAGTTTATTTTCTAGGATTCATGTAACTATGTGGAAACATGAAAGGTAATGGAACAAGGTCTAAAGGAACTCGTAAGGTCAAAGGAACTCGTGGAACTTAGAGTCAAAAGTATTTAAGAGTCAATAAATCTGATGCATATTATTATCTTAATCTATAAGAATTTATTAAGAGTTTATTTCTTAATAAATCTCTACGTGGTTAAATATTTATAAATAATATGTGTTAGTTGTTTTAGGATAAGTTTTAGTTTTTAAAAGATAAGTTTTTAATAAAATCGGTTTCTTTAGGAATCTGATTTTAATTAATTTAATTTTATCTTTTTAGTTTTTGGAATATAAAAAGGCTAGATTTATAATACGTATAATGAGTATTGTTAAAGAAATTGTCTGTCTGTTCCTCTCTAAAGGAACAGACGTGGTAGTCTATTAATCTAAGTTAAAGGAACTAACTATTAAAAGGAACTAGACTTAGGATGGAGCATTACAACGGTACAGTTATGTCAGTTGAGTAAAATATGCCTCGATTATAGGTAACCGTTTTATTTAAGGAAAAATCTGATTTTATGGAAAATCTTTTTAAGGAAAAGATTTTATTTTTAAAAAAGATAATAAAAATATTATTAGGTTTTTATGGAAGAAATTTAAAGATAATATTTTTATTAAAGTAATTTAATTTCAGATTTAATAATTAATATGTTTTTAATTAAATCAGATTTTCAAATTAATGCTCAAAGTGGTTGCTAAAATTTAGGAAGCAGTAACTTAATTCTCTCCCACGTTTAACAGTGATCATGGGATGTGTTAAGGAACGTGTTCCTTAAGGGAAGGAACATCATGGGATAATGGTTTAACCACTAACACATGATTCATCCCACGTTCATTCTAAAAGACTACTATAAATATACAAGTTCAATTGAGTTTCTAATTGTCTGACTAGTGTCTTTCCATAGTGTTAGACTTATGTCATTCCATAAGTTTGGCTTAAGGAATAGCGTTACAAAAGAAATATATCATCTATTCCTTATTTGAGTCAGTTCCTTTGAGTTTCAAGTTCCTACGAGTGCCATGTTCCTTTACAGTTATTCAGTTTCTATATACTAGAGTTAAACCAAATTATCAAGCGCCTGTATTTGAGTTTGGGGTTAAAGGGTTTGAGTGAACTCTTGTAATGGGAACTTGGTAAAGGGTTTGAGTGAATTATTGTATCAAGTTCGAGTTAGGAACTTGAGTAAGTTCTTGTTGTGTATGCGTAGACTTAGGGTGAAGTCTATTTAGGGGTGAAGGGTTTGAGTAAACCTTTTGTAAAGAGTTGTGGGAACTCTTGAAAGACTTAGAGTTAAGTCTAGAGTATAGAGTGGAGATTGTGAGAGAGTTGGAGTTCCGAGTGGAACTTGAGTATTTAATAGGTTGAATCATAGGAGATTTCATATTATAGTGAAGAGTTTAAATCCTGAGTAGGCCGTGGTTTTTCTTCTTGTATTGAGACAAGAAGTTTTTTCTTCTTGTATTGAGACAAGAAGTTTTCACGTAAAAATCTCTCTTGCACTTTCAGTTCCTTATTGCTTATATTTTAAATTCCACATTATTTGGGCAATAAGTTCCACACTATAATTCACCCCCCCTCTTGTAGTGTTCATAGTGAAATAACAAAGTCCTACCAGTGGATTATTTTCTCAAATTAAGTAATTGTGTAGGAGCGATATGTTACAATAATGGGTGAAAGCAAACTACAAGTCCAAGAATAGAAAAGAAATATGAGAAATACATATGTCTTTTCTTTTTCTTGGATTAAACAAAAGGATTTACAAATAAATACACTAATGCTACAAGCAATCTATAAATTGTAAAAGCTTCCATAAAAGTTAAACTAAATTGTAAAGTACTTCGTATTTTTCCCTTTGCTTCGAGCTGTCTCACAATACCTTCTACAACTTGTCCCGCGGCAATATCTTGACCAACTCCAGTACCAATAGAAGCAAGCCCTACATCCAATCCAGCAAGAACAACTAAAGGTTAAATAATAAATAAAGAAGCAACATATAACACTAAGTCCTAGCTCCAAATAATTTGAGTTTTCAGATCTAATACTTCTAGTCTTAGCAGCCCATTTGACAGGTCGTGATAAATGCTGCCGATGGTAATGAATCAACATTTAATACTACTATGCCCTAATATATCACATAGCAAATAAAATACTAATCAAAGAGCAACAGGTGACAACCTTGTGGTATCGACATTACCTCTGATCCCAAACTTTCTAAGATCGAGTCTCAATCCTTGCATAATTTTAAAAACCAGCCGCATTTCGAGATAAAAAACACAAACTTACCAAAATCACAGACACAATAATTAACTACCTTCTCGCACATATAATTTTCAACCAAACAGATAAACTTGGAAAAAATAATGAACTGAGACTTACTTCCATTCCTAATAAACCGTTTAATGATCCATTTGTAAAAGTTCAAATTGGTAAATGTATTGGAATAAAATGTATTGGAATAAATTGTTAAAGATTCTATGTAAAGAAGAATTCATGTGCTTGATATCTCCATGATCATTCATCCATATTATTTCCTAATACTATTCTAGGTATTAGATAATATATAACTCTTTCATTTAAAAAATTTGACATCTTGTTTTAGATAGAATAAATGCAATTTAAATTTCAGAATAACATATGCAAAGAATAACCCAAAGATCATAAAAGATAAAAGATAATAGGAGGCAGTAGACAAAATAAGCAATTGATACATTAACCATAGAAGTTAAAAGATAATACAATTTGATCTGTCCTAGCAAAGATGGTGAATAGGCAAAATCATGGTGAATCGTTGGAGTGAGTAATAAAATGAGGAAAAAATCATTTTCCTTATTGGCTTCATACCCCAAATGAAGATCTAGTAATTGAAATTAAAGAGAAAAAATGATGAGATAACCCTAACTAATTTTCACATAATGCAATCACCAAAACTTCCATATCATTAGCATCAACCAAGAGAAATCCAAAATTTTTAGAAAAAAACATACCCATGAGCATCACACACAATCTTCAACTTGGCTTTGAAAACAATTAAAAGTATCCGATTTCAGAGAACAAATTTTGTCACTACTAATATCAGCAAAGATAACTCATCGATTCAACTTGTTTGAGTTTCGCAACAAATTTCAATATTATTAACACAAAAATCTTGAAACAAATTTATATTCAATTGAAAGATTGAGCAGTGTATTTTTTTGGGTTTTCAAGTTTAAATAATAGAGAAAGAAGAAGGACATCCCAGAAAAAAAATGAAGGAATAGAAAAGGTAGAGTACGCTCGACATTTTAATAGTTAGCAATTAAATTAGTTATAACATAATTCTGTATTTAAGAGTCGCTAGCCAGTGCTCCTCATTCTTTGTTGGTTGTTGCTCTGCGAAAGCGTTGAGGTTGTTGAGTTTGGAGTATTTTATAAATTGAAATCTTAAACATGTTTAAATTATTTCTCGCTTTAGGGTTGTCCTATTTTCAAAGGAAATTCCGTCGGATTTTCTATAGAAATTTATTAGAACAGAGTTTGAGAATCAAGGCCGTGTTATAATAGTTAATTTGAATTGAATAGAAATGGGAGTTGAGTTCCACACTCTCCGATGTAGTTCGGTGAGTGTGATGGTAATAGTTCGGGTTATCTTGACCAAGGTTTCTTATGTTGTGCTTAATCCTCTATAAGCTGGTCGGGAGAATTCAGGTTGTTACAGTCAAAGGCTTAGAATTATTGATTTTAAACACTTCTACCTTTTCCCTTAAACTCTATGGTCAATGAACTAGTGCAAACATTAATTTTAGTGTAGGACATTTCCAAGAAAGGTCTCCGCAAAAGGATGGGGGTGGAGAGACATGCTTATCAGGTTCCATGTCCAACACATAAAAATCAAAAGGGAATTGTGATTTACCAACTTTAACTAACACATCCTCTACTTTACCCCTAGGATAAACACTGGATCTATTAGCTAACTAAATTATCACACCCGTTTTATGCAAATTACTAAGTTTTAAGACTTATACAATGAATATAGAATCACATTAATTGATGCACCTAAGTCTAACATGGCTTTTGGAAACATGGTATCACCTATAGTACAAGGGAATGTAAACATGGCTGGTTCATTACACTTATGAGGTAATCTCTTTGGAAAGATAGCAGAGACATGCTTACTAGCTTGCACTCTCTACACTGCCTTTTATTTTTGCTTTATTTTCTAAGTACACAATTCTATAAGGAGCTTAGCATACCTAGTTACTTGATTCAAAGCATGAAAAAAAGGAAATGTTTGCCTCACTTTAACGGAAGGTTTCGTAGATGTATTTGTTGTACTCCACCTTTCGAGTTTCTCTCAATGCCTCAGGAAATGGTGGCTCTAGTTCATATGGTGGAGGAGGTGATTTTTGGACTCACTCCTCTTGTTGAGGTGGTGATGATTTCAGATTCAATGTTAATTCGTGCAGAATCACCTCTTCCTCGATCTCTTTGTCTCGGACCACCAATCTCTCGTTGCTTGCTATCTCCGTTTCACTTCTGAATGTGATATAACTCACGTCTATTTTAGGATTGAGCTCTATTTGGGATGGAAATCTCATTTAATGCATAGTATCTAACTTGGTTACAATTCGTACAAGTTGGCTTTCTTGGCTCTCCAAGTTCTTGATGCTCGGTCGAGTTTCTTGTGGAACTACACCATGTTAGTCACATTTTTAGTTTAAATATTTAACATTCTACAGGGGACATGCTAGAGCTTGATCCTTGGCCTTGGGGCCTAGGAATAGGGTGTAGTGGTGGCCTTTTATAGTGCTAATGTTGTTGCTGATCACCAAATCCTGAAGTTAGAATGAACTCTCCACCCTTCCTTGGAAGTATGGGAGTAGGGATCATGTCTCTTATAAGGATTGCTATCCCCTGCCCAGGATAGACCAGCTGGTGGACTCCACTAGCGGGCACGCGTTGCTAAGCTTCATGGACGCGTTCTCGGGGTACCAGCATCTTAGCCTACTGGAGGCAGACAGAAAGAAAACAAGATTCATAACAGATAGTGGGGTGTATAATTACAAAGCAATGGCATCTGGCCTCCGAAACCCAGGAGTCACGTACCAAAAGCTGGTTGATAAGGTCTTTGCGGACCAGAAAGGACGAAACATAGAGGTGTACGTGGATGATTCTATCGTGAAAAGTAAAATAGAAGGGGATCATCTGATCGACCTCGAGGAAACCTTCGGTACATTGAAAAAAATATAAAACGAAGCTCAACCCAAAGAAATGTGTCTTTGGAGTAAGGGCCGGGAAGTTTCTGGGGTTCATGGTAAGTAAGCGAGGAATAGACGCGGATCCAGATAAAGTCCGAGCAATCATTGATCTGACTGAGCCAAAAAGCGTCAAATATATATAGAGACTGACGGGAAGAATGTCAGCCTTAACCTGGTTTATCTCGAAGTCGGCCGATAAAGACTTACCACTCTTCATATATATTGTTGACGGGGATTAAGAAATTCGAATGGGGAAAAGAGCAGAGTGAAGCCTTCTGAGCAGTTAAGGAGCACTTGAGAAGTCTGCCAACTATAACAAGGCTCGAGACGGGAGACACATTGCAGTTATATATATCAACCTCTCCCTAAACAATCGCGGCCATGTTATTGGTGGATAAGGAAAAGAAGCAGCAGCCTGTATACTTTGTCAGCCACATTCTCAACGGTGCAGAAAGTCGTTACCAGTTGGTAGAGAAAATAGCACTAGAAGTCATCATAGCGGCAAGGAAGCTAAGGCCTTATTTTGATTGCCATCCTATCAAGGTCTTGACCAATCAGCCGTTAGAAAAAGCTTTGCATAATATGGACAGTTTAGATCATTTACTGTAGTGTGAGTTATCAGAGTATGACATCAAGTACAAACCGGGAACCGCTATCAAGGCACGGGCGTTAGCGGACTTCATAGTAGGAGCTTCATATGAAGAACATGAGGTGAACGAGAAAGAAACTTGGTTCTTAGAAGTCGATTGATCTTCGACAGTAAGTCATGCTGGTGCCGGGATCGTAAACAATCCCAAAAGGGAATACTTACGAGTACGCGATAAAGTTTGCTTTCCCGGCATCAAATAACGAATCCGAGTACGAGCCAGCTATCGCTGGTCTCAAAATGTGTATAGCAGCAGGAGCAAAAAGTGTATCTTTAAAAACGGACTCACAGCTTGTGAGTGGTCAGCTCCTAGGGGAATTCAAAGTTAGAGAAGCGAACATGCAGAAGTACGTGGAGAAAGCTAAGGAAATAATTTCCCAGTTAGAGCAATTTGAAATACAGGCTATTCCTAGAGCTGAGAACGTAAAAGCAGACGCTTTATCAAAATTGGTTAGCTCAGATTCGTTCAGCATTGAGAAAACTGTTACGGTCGACATCTTAAAAGATAAAAAGCATCACAAAGAAAGTAGTGACCGTCAACAGTATAAACCAACAAGGGGAATGGTTCAGTGAGCTGGTGGAATACAATCTAACAAAAACGGTTCCTAGGGATTAGATGTCCGCAAAGAAGTTAAAGCGGCAGGCAAGCTGGTACATAATATATCAAGGGGAATTGTACAAAAATTCATTCAGCCTACCAATATTAAAATGTGCAATGGTGGAAGAGTCCGTGAAGATTATGGAGGAATTACACGAGAGTGTCTGTGGAAATCATATAGGAGAAAAGCTCTGGCATTGAAGGCATTGAGAGCAGGTTTCTATTGGCCAAGTATGTTAGCGGATGCTTAGAGTTACGTAAAAAATATGACAAGTACCAGAGATTTGCTCCCGTAATAAACAGACTCGCCAATGATTTGCAACCTATTATGTGTCCAATACCATTTGCCCAATGGGGGATGGACATCCTTGGACCATTCACGACCGTGACAGGGGGCAGGCGATTTCTCATTGTAGAGATTGACTATTTCGCGAAGTGGATATAAGCTCAGCCAACAGCAAAAATAAAAACAAATACGAAAGTTCATCTGGCAGAATATCATAACCAGAATTGGAATTCCCATGGCTATCGTTTTTTATCAGGGCATCCGATTTGATTGCCGGGCAATACAAGTGTTCTTAACGGACTTAAGGGTAAAATTTGCTTACTCAGCAATCTGTCACCTTCAGAGGAATGGGAAAGATGAGGCCGCCAACAAGCAGATATTAAATACTCTAAAGAAAAAGCTGGATGAGTACAAGGGAAGATAGGCCGAGATGGTACCATTAGTGGTATGAGCAAATAGGACATCCGAAAAGGAAGCAACAAGAGAAAGTCATTTCAAATTGGCCTTTGGCGCCGAAGCAGTGTTGCCGGTAGAGGTAGGGTTTTCCTCCTATCGGATAAAACACAAGATCCTGGAGCAGAATGCTCAGGCGCTTAAGGAAAATCTGGACTTATTCACAAAGTAAGGCTGATGGCAGAACTGAGAGCAGCAACATTTAAAGATAGGATCAGTAAAGCCTATAACAGAAAAGTGCTAGAAAGGCCGCTAGAAGTTGGTGATTTAGTCCTACGAAGAACATCTGTCACCTAGGGATGAAAATATCCAGTGGATGACCCGCTCACCCGGTCCATCTGCGTTAAGAAAGCGGGTGAAAACCCGAGATAAACGGATGAAAAGCGGGTGACGGATAACCGGGTGACAGATCCGGGTGAAATTTTTTCATCCATCACCCGATCCACCAACCGTTTATCACCCGATCCATCACCCGTTTTTGTTATATATATATATATATATATAATTGTTTTAATAACTCAATAGCCCAAAAGTTACCATATGGTAATATAACCCTCTAACTCTCAACACCCTAACATCATTCACTATCTCACTTCCCCAGCCACCATCTCTAGTCTCCTTCTCTCTCTTCATGTCTTCCTCTTCAATTGTCGCCGGAAAACGTCAAACTCGCCGGAAAAAGAAGCCAAATAACTTAATTAAACTCTTCTTAAGTTACTTTGTCAAGTAAAATTACTTTTTTTTTGTAAGAATTTTGAGTTAGATCTAGTTTTGGGCCACCTCTTCAAATGAATCGTGGTGAATGTTAAGAATAATAAAGGGGATTTGCTTTGTTTTACTCATGCAGCTTCTGTTGTTTTTGTTTGAATGCTATTGCTGCTTTTTTTTTTTTTTTTTTTTTGTATGTAAGCATGAAGTATGCTTCTCTTTCTTGCTTAAGAGACTCGGGTGCAGAACTAAAAAGTAAATATGTTCCTACTGTTGGTTTCTCGATATTCTGTAGACGTTAAGCACAAAACCTCTGACATGTTTATAATAGTTAATATGCGGCATTCTTAAGAATCTACACTTTTCTATGTTTCATTCTCATTAATGTTTATAATGTTAATTTACTGATAAGGAAAGGATTTAGTGGAGGAAAATGTTGAAGGGGGAAAATCTAGCTATTGCAATTGGACTCAAACTACTGTACAAATTTGTAAAGAGTAGCACATACTCTTGGTACTTTACCATAAACAAGTTTAATATCTGTTTAGTAATATAATATTTGTGGCTGTATATTAATTAATTGAAGTTTGGATTTAATTATTTGATGTTATTGATATTATGTATTTATTATTATTTTAATTTTAACATAGTTCATCCGATTATCACCCGACCCATCCGTTTCACCCGTAGGTGATGGATGGATGAATTCGGGTGGATGTTTGACCGGGTGATGGATGGATCGAGTGGGATGGATGGATGCGGGTGATGGATGTGGGTGATGGTCCACCCGCCCCGAACCCGATCCATTTCCATCTCTACTGCCACCGATAAAGCACATTCAGAGGGAAAGCTAACGACTAATTGGGAAGGGCCCTAAACCATAGCCAAGAAGCTCACTCTTGGCTCCTTTATATTGAAAGGAATGGATGATAAAAAGCTGAAGAATTGTTGGAATGCTAGCGTCCTCAAAAAGTTTTACGTTTGAAATATGATATGTAATCGGCCAAGAGCCATCTTTGTCATATAAATAATACGAATGGTCGCAAGCGTTCTATCCATCTTATTTCTTATTTTTATGTGAAAAATCATCATGTTGTTAAATTAGACATTGGCCATATAACATACCTAAAAATAAAAAATATATAGCCAAATGACAGGCTCCAAGCACACTAACGGCTATATAACAGGCCCAATGTAAAAAAATATAGCCAAATGACAGGCTCCAAGCACACTAATGACCATATAACAGGCCTAGTGCAAACAATTAGCCAAATGACAGGCTCAAAGCACCCTAACGGCCATATAAAAGGCCTATTGCAAATAACAAGCCAAATGACAGGTTGTGTAATAGCGGCCATATGACATCCGTAATACGAATCATAGCCAAATGACAGGCAAGTATGATAACAACCACATAACAGGCTAAACGCAAAATTTAGTATGTTGCAAGAATTAAAGGTTTTTCACGACCTATAATCGCAATAACTATTCACGACCTCATATCTCATCTTGGATATGTTCGTTGTAATAAAAAGAGAAATATAAAAGCAACATTATATTACGAATTAAGGCAACCATTAAAAAAGGCACTTGAAAATTCAGAACAAAAAATTGCAGTTATAAAGTATCAAGTTACATGCCATAATGGGCTGAATACAAAAACATAATATTACAATTAAAGCTACAAAATTAAAGGTTGTTAGAAGCCACAGAAGATCTCGGAGATGATCGCCAAAATTTTCAAGAAGGTGGCTCTTCTTTATCCGTAGTGGCCAGCAGGAGGTTGGCAATCACATCCTCAGAACATATGAAGGGTTCACCTTCAAGAGGACGTGTATGAACGCCTTCAGCAAAGGCGACCTCCATGTGCTCCCAATCCAGAGTTGGATGGGTATGGAAGACACAGGTCTTAGCGGCCATTCATCCCCCATCATATCTCTCCCCCAGGAGCCCGACAAACTCTTCGGACTTCTTGAAGTCCGCAACAGCAAGGCGACTGGCATCAGCTTTGGCCTTCTCAATAGCAGCAGTCGCCTCCTCTTTAGCAGCCTTCAAGGCCAGCTCCAATTCATCAATTTTATTCTCGGCCTCTTGCAACTTCTCGGCCTTTAGGCGGAGGTCCACCAACTCTGTGTCAGCTTTGGCCTTGGCCGTCTTCTTAGCAGTCATGTCCAACTGCAGCTTACAACACGAGCCTCAGCAGCTTTGAACTTAGACCGATAGTCGTTGCTGACTTGCTCAAAGCACGCTGATACTCTACATATTGCTCTATCGGCTCCACAACAGAGTTGTTGGCATGTAAAAAGAAAAGAGAAGAGAAAAAGAAGTTAAAAAAAAGACGATAAGAAACTTAGCACATCTAAATCATGTGTAAGCTGGGCTGTTGGCGCCACCAGCTTATCGGCCGGACAGTCTATTGGCAGTTGGAGGCCTTTAAGAAGTCGATAGCCCAAAGTGTCGCCATTAGCAAGGATATCTGCATAAAGAGACTCATCCTCACTCACATCCCAACTCGGTCGGTACAACTGTATGGGAGTAGTAGGGGGCGAAAGAAGGCAGACTTAATGGTATCACAAAGGGTTATCTCCTTCTTTTCAATCCATTCGTGGATCTAAGAGAAGATTCCCAGATCCACATCCGAGAGAAAATTCGGAGCGCTGAGAATCTCATAAATTCTCTAGTGCATGGACGAGCCGAACCCCAATGCCGTCCTAATACTACTAATAGCAGCATCGAGAGGAGACATCTGAGGAATGGCGAGAGCTGAATCCAGGACAGGAGAGTCCACAATTTGGACATCAAGACCAACAACTGGCGTCTTAGACGCAGAAGCAACCTCCATAGCAGGCCGCTTGTGAGGGTCCTCCACTTCAGCTTCCCTGGGGCGCATACGGCCAACACTACTGCCTCCCCTGTTGACTGGTACCTGAAAAACTGGTTGAGAAAGGGTATGGTCCCCCTGCCAGGGGCGCGACCTTGAGTTAGCCCTGCACGACGGATAGAATGCCCGGCAGTGCGACCACCATGGCCGCGGTCGGCACCTCGCGGACCTCTAGTAAGGCCGTGAACGGTGTCGTAATAAAAAATGGGATCTTACGGAATTTGAGACATTGGTTTTAAATCTTCGTCCAAACCTAACTCCTCAAGATCCAAACTACCGGCACCTGCAAGAAATCAAGAACAAATTAGCTACATTGATACAAAAATAAACATAGCATTTGCCAAGTCCTATGTCGGACCAAGAGTCAGGGAACACACCTTCAGGGTGAGTCTGACATAGGAATAGGGCAGACAACGGCTCATTCCCGAGAATGTACTTAGCATTTGGAAGCCAAGTACATGGAATTTATGCCTTAGCATCATCGCCACCCTCAACGACTACACTCCCCACATCAGACTCAAAGGTTGCTTGCTCGGCCGCAGATAAACCGTAGGAGGGAACATCCTCCATCATGGGGATCAGCTTCGTGAAATGTTGGCGAAGAGAAAAAGTGGTCGGCACCTTCAACCAGTAAAAAGCTGGCTGCCAACCTTTCGACCCAGTCACCTTGGGGTAGACGGTTAACTTATTTTTCCCTGTCAACAATGACCACCAAGCCTTCTCAATAGACTCGTTCCTCCACAACCAATGAAGCCGGCAGAAAAGGTTGAGAGTCTCGGGGAAATCCAAGAACCGGCATACCCAGATGTAAGAAATAAGAATCCTAACGGCTAGTGGGGTTAGTTGGGCGAGACAAATATTAAAGGCTTTTAAAATTTTCACCAACACAAGGTCTAGGGGAAAACGTAGCCCAAATCCGTCACGCCAATTCTTGCAGATGGTCACTGTTTTCGGACCGCTGCTATAATCCAAGGGCAACTAAACCCTAGAATGCAGAACATCATCCCGGTTAGGAATAAGCTCAGGACGAGAAGTGGGAGCCATGAGAGAGCTTTCCCAATGGCAATCTAGATGCGAAGAACAGTCGGCTCCCGGCCAAAAGTAAAAGGACCAGGGCCAGCCTTGTCCATGTTGGCAATCGAATCTTTGTCTGAACTTAAATCAATAACAGGAGGATGAGTAGGGCCGACATCTCGAGCAAGACGGTCGTAAAAGTTAGTGTCCGCCATGACCCCGACATCCGCTAGGCTATCAAGCCAAGCATGTTCCCTCGAGGGTTGAACATCAAGTCCGAGAACAGCATCAGGCGGGGGATTACTAACAATCCTACGAGCTAAAATTTGATGTCTCAACTCTCTAAGCGTCTGCTTATCACCACTCATCCTCGCGGACAAATATTGAGTTGTCAGGTTTTCTTGCTCAGGGGTAGAGCGGTCATTTAGAAACTTAGACCTAAGCTCTTTCGCCATATCGGTCGTAAGGGGAAAGGGAGCTAGAAGGCGAGTCCTTCCTTCCATAGGGCCAGAAATTGACGAACTTTGTCCGCTATCAGGGGAAGACGGTTCACTTTTAAACATAAATTCATTACTTAAGGTTTTTTGACTATCTGAATGGCCTGACATAGTTCTAAGTAATGAAAGTACAACGAAAAACTAATTAAAGGGGTTTTGAAATTGGTACCTGAAGGAAAATTCGCCGGAAGGCCTTCCAAAGTACAAAAGAAGTATCCCAAGATGCAGCAGAAAGAAAATTTCAGTCCAACGACGCTGGAGAACCATAAAACTCACCGGAGGAAAAGTCGAAGCAGGAAAAACTAAACCCTCGAGCAAAACCCAGAAAAGAACCGAAATTAGGGGAAATTCCTCAAAAGCTGTGAATGAAATGTGGTAAAATGCCTTTTTGGAGAAATTTGAGAAAGAAAGATGATGTCTTCATTAGAAAAAAGCTTCGAAGTTATTGGAAAACAAAAAACTAGAGAAAAGGGTTGAAGAAAGACGAACAAGTTGAATAAAAAATAAAGAAAAGGAAATTTTGCTTTTAAATACCAAAATAGACGGCGGTGATGAAAAAAACGCATCAACAGCTATACGCCAAATGTCACCTCTATAGCACACCCTAATAAATAAAGAGGGGGTAAAACGAGCGGGATTCCAGAAACACTAATGATTACACTTTTTGAAATCTACAACTTATCCCACGTCAACACGTGGTAACATCAGGGGAGCTACCCAAAAGAGCATGCAAAATTCATTCACGTCCTCAAAGTCAACATCAATGACGGTCACGACCCCCAATGATGTTGGGGGGCTAGTTGTATAGGTAGCAGCCAAGTCAACTGTCGGACACGTCCTGGAGTCCCACAAGAAACACTTCAAGACACGAACTCATCAGAAAGGAACAAATCCTCCTTGTTAAAGGACTGAGACGACTCTCGCAGCCATCGAAAAGGACAAAATAAGGGAATCTTCCATCCAATCAGACTTGTCATAGTCGTACACGTGTCAAAGGATTACTCATCCTGTTAGATGAATAGTACTACTATGAATAGTTCAATGGTACTATTTCTGTAGGTACATTCTCTCATACTAAAAATAGCTTATCCCTCTAGCTTTCTCTCTCTAGATCTTCATTGGACACTTGCTGACTTGAGTGTCGGAGGGGGATTTATCGCATCCCCCCGAGGGTAGCTCACATTTGTTATCTTGCAGCTCACCACTCCCGAACAAGCCTTGATTACTGATGGACTTCTCTTAGGTCCGCCACCGTTTCACAACCGAAACACGCTTTATATTGGTTGTGTCGAGTAAACCATTGATTAATATATATACTCATGATAAATGCTTCACACTTCTTCGTCAGCAAATGGGATTATATCTAATGTGATAAAACAAAGAAAAAAATTGCTTTGTCAGGAAGATGGCTGATTGCTATAAACTTAAGCACAAGTAACATAACTAAAATTATTGAATGCCTGTTCAACAAATAAACTCAATCAACTTTGTTCCCAAAGCAAGACATTACTGTGCGTCGAAAATTAGCTGATGACAACAAAAGATTCAAAGTGCGGCAAGACATTCTTTATATATGAAAATAAAACAAGAGGCTGGTGTTATGGCAAGTAACATGTAGTAGCATATATAATGCGAAATCAAAGCTTTCAGATAACTGCAAAAACCAAACTCTCCTCTATTTGCTTCACTTTTTTACTTAAGCCTGAATTAACTATTCTTAGCTCCATGAATATTCAAGTAATCTTACTATTATTATTATTTGTTACATTGAATTCATGTTCTCTTATCAAAAGTTTGCAGCACCCGCTAGACCCTCTAAGCCCTAAAGAGATCAATAAAATTAGAACTATAATACAAAATTCTCATCTCAAAACCCTTTCTAATTTAACCTACCACTTTCTGGATGTTGAAGAACCAAACAAAGATGATGTTTTACATTGGCTATCATCACCAGAAAGAAAAGAAAATCGCTTTTCTCGTCGCGCCAAGGTGGTGGTCATAGGTGGTAGACAAACACATGAACTCATAGTAGACTTATCAAAAGGGCTAATTGAGTCAAACCATGCTCACAATGGTCATGGTTACGCTTCACTCACATTCGAAGAGCTTCTTCAAGCAAGCTTACTCTCAAAAAAAGACCCTAAGTTCTTAAATTCCCTCACAAGAAGAAATCTTAACATCTCTCAAGTTTCATGCCTTCCTCTCACAAAAGGTTGGTTTGGAGAAGTTATGTCAAGAAGAGAAGTTAAGATTACATGTTTTTATAGAAATGGAACTACTAATATTTATGCTAGGCCTATTAATGGGATAACCATAGTATTTGATCTGGAATTAATGAAGGTTACAAAATATATGGATCGTTATCGAGCTCCATTGCCTACGGCTGAAGGTACCGAGTTCCATGCACGTCGACTTGAGCCCGGCCCAACTTATCCTAACACAACAAATAGTAAATTTAGTATCCAAGGTAATGTGATTAGATGGGGTGATTGGAAATTTCATGTTGCATTTAATTCAAGAGCAGGAATGATTATATCTACTGCTTCCATATATGATTCAAAGGAAAAAAGGTATAGGAGGGTTTTATACAGAGGTCATGTTTCTGAGACGTTTGTACCATACATGGATCCGACTGAAGATTGGTATTATAGGACGTTCATGGACGTTGGCGAATTCGGGTTCGGAAAAGCAGCAGATAGCCTTCAACCATTTATTGATTGTCCAGGAAATGCTAAATTTATTGATGGCTATTTGATTGATGCTTTGGGTATGCCTAATAAGCTTCCTAGAGCTATATGCTTATTTGAAAGGTATTCTGGTGATGTTGCTTGGAGACATACTGAAATTGGAGTTCCTGGAAAAGTGGTAAATACTATGTTTCTTTATAGTACAATAATTTTTCAACTTTTTTATTCCCTCTATCTGAAATTAGTTGATTTATTTATTTTTTTTATTTTTTTAAAGAACTTTCAGAACAATAGCTAGGTAAGTGAAATGAAATAGTAGAAAATAAGATAGTTGACTGCATGTGAGATTTGAGAACCAATATAAGAGTAAAAAAAATGAGGATTTGTTATTGATAAGGGTATGTTGCATTTAAATTAGGAAAATATAAGAACAGAAAATAGCAAGTACATTGAGAGGAAGGTTTGGTAATCCTGTCCACCTTTGGTTTTAGTAGATGAGAAATGATTATATTTTTTTATGTTTTGAATCAGTGTTGCCAACAAAAATAAGAAGCTAGCACCATGTGGGATCAATGTACTCGTGTGAGGCAATTTATACAATACAAGAAAAACCGATGGATCGGATCAATCTAACCCTTATTATATATAATTGGGAAATATGTATGGTCACATGGTGTGAGAATATTCAAGTACAAATGAAAGTTTGTTACGTAGTATTTTATTGTTGCTCAACATTTTTTACTATTGATCTTTTGCAGATAAGAAATGGAGAGCCAGAAGTTACACTGGTTGCAAGGATGATAGCTACAGTTGGAAATTATGACTATATTCTTGATTGGGAGTTTAGGCAAACTGGTTCCATCACAGTCGGGGTATGGTTTTAGTATTTGATTTGATTACTTAACTCTTATTCGATTATCTTTGTTTTACCCATTGTCAAAAAAAAAAAAAAAAAAATCTTATTCGATTCATCTTAACGGTTTAATTTTTTTCCAAATTGAAAATTATGGCTATAAAAATAAAGTAAAAAGGTAACAGAAATGCTAGTGCGTGAGCCTTAGAGCACCATTATTCACGATCTTAAACAAATATCATCCCGCTCTCTTTTTAACTTTCCCTCTCTAAAATATAACATCCCACAATCTTTTTGCACCTATCCTCTTAACCATTAACAAAAAAAAAAAAAAATCATCCCAGCTATTTTTTCTTCTCTATCACTCTCTCTTACTTTTTGACCCCACCCAACTACTTTTCTCTATCTTACTCTTTACTTTTTATTTTTTTGAAGCGTAAAAATGAAAGATAATTTCATATAAAATAACCAAAATTAGATAAAATCAGTAAATCGCTGAAAAAAGTTATCCAGAATTTAGCAAAACGGGTCTCTATTTATAGAGTTCGGAAAAATAGAGTCATTGGTGTTTCTTTAAATTTATTTTTTCACTTTGTATTTTTCAAAATAAAATCGTTTGGAAAATTTACAACAATTACTATATTATTATAATTGGAACTTCCATTATATAATTCATACTACTGCACTACTTTAAAACTTATTATTATTTTTAAAAAAATTTATGAATAAAAATTATAATATATTGAAAGTATACCTGAGATTAATCCAACAATATATATGGTCAAGGTCGTTATATACAGTGAAAAAGTCAAAGCATTGTACCTTTTAAATGAAGAATTTGTCAAAAGCCATCTTTTATAATCACTTTTTGCGAGAAAACCACCTATTACTGGACATAAAAAAATTCATACTCTGGATGTTTCTAGATTCGTCTGAACATATATTTTTCAATTATGAACTTTTTATAATATTTACCTTGTTTATATTGAAAGATGATGCATGGTTAAAGTTCTCCATCAGCAAAGCTTCAAAGTTAAACGTTATACATTAAATAGAATCAGAAGTGATAATATTTTAATACTCACTTCTTGAGAATGGCATTCATAAGATCCCAAATTTGACCCCAAAAATCAAAGGAAAAATTGATAGGAATGACTTCAACTATGGACATTCCGCGCGCCATTTTCAATTCCAAATAAGGATGTTTATTTAGCGGTACCAACTATGCATTATTTTTGCCGAAATGAGTCTCAACAGGTTATTGATTTGCTACAACAAGTAAAACACTTTTTTTCTTTTTCTTTCGCCAAAACCTTTTTCTTCCTCCTCCTCCACCTCTTTCTCACTCCTCCATCTACCATGTTCTTCTCTATCCTGGACCCTTCCTCCTAACTGGTTTTAGGTTTCCTCCCTCTTTCTCTCTCCTCCCTGCCACTCTCTCCTCTTCCCTTCCCTGCAACTCCCTCCTCCTCCCTTGCAACCCGACCCACCTCCGTAACCCCATCCCCTATTGTTACCCCCCCCCCCCCCAAAATTTTCTCTACTTTGCTTTCAAGCTCCTCTACACAATTAAAAGGAACAGCCCAATTCCAAAAATTGGATTTTGAATTCAGTTTTTATCCGATTATCTTTCACGCCTATTCTCATCTAAGAATTGGTCTTATGAAAATTGAACCTTATGAACATATATTATTTAGTCAAAAATAGATTATATATTAGTTTAAAATGATTACAATAAAATCTTCTCATATAAGAATTGTTCTTATTATATTGTTAAATTTAATAATGTGAACCATATTAAATGACACATACAACAATATAAAAAAGGGGATAAATTATTAGGATTATTTTTCTTATACGTTTTTAAGCTTTCACTAAAAAGTGGTGCACTATCATAGCCTATAATTATAAGAAAGAGTGATAAACAATTTATGTAACGCAAAATTTTGCTTCTCGAAATTTGCCAAAATTATAAGAAAAAGGAATAATTGAAATTGATAGTTCCAATTTTCAGTCATTATAAAATAATTTCAACTTTATTATCTTGTAGTAATCCCAATTTTATAGCATAGATTCTCAAACTAATTCGAACTACTATCACTTTTCATGTACCCAATACATTCAAAATGGTTTAGTGATGGCAAGAAAAGGAAAGGTTTGGATTGATTTGAGAAACAACTTCTTAAAATTGACATTATTTTAAAATAATTTAACGTTGACATTATTTTAAAAAAACTAGTAAAAGTCGAGATTATTCATGTTAAATTTTCTAAGAAAAAGTGGTATATAAAAGTCTATTTTAACAAATTTGGCTTTTACTTGTGCATGAATATTATAGCAAAATATCAGATATTATTCATCTAACTTTAATTACAACAGGTTGGATTAACGGGAGTATTAGAAATGAAGGCAACATCCTATACATCAACTGACCAAATAACAGAAGACGTTTACGGCACCTTGGTAGCACCCAACACAATCGCCGTCCACCACGATCACTTCGTCACATATTATCTGGACCTCGACGTCGACGGTAGCGAAAACTCCTTCGTAAGATCTTCGTTACAGACAGAGAGAGTAAGGGGATTTCCATCGCCTAGGAAAAGCTATTGGAGTATAAAGAAGAAAGTATTGAAAAGAGAAGCCGATGCAAAAATACGGCTTGGCTCGGAGCCAGCTGAGTTGATCATGGTGAATCCTAATAAGAAAACTAATGTCGGAAATCCAGTTGGTTACCGACTAATCACGGGACAACCAGCTTATTCTCTTCTTGCTGATGATGATTATCCTCAAATGCGTAATGCTTATACCAAGTATCAGGTCTGGGTGATTCCTTATAATAAGTCAGAAAGGTGGGCTGGTGGCTTTTATGCGGATCAAAGCCATGGGCTTGACGGCCTAGCTGTATGGACCCGCAGGTAATGTTAAAACATATACTCAGTTTTTGACATTTATGCCCATATATTAGTTGCAACTTGCAACGTTCATTTTTTTGGCTTATATTTTTTCTTTCTCCTTAGTCCTAGCACATTTTTTTGTGTCCCTCCATTTACCTCCCATTCTTGATTTTTGTGAACATTTCAATTTGCAATGATTAAATACGGAGAAAATATAGTTTCTTTTTTAATAAAATTGGTAAGAAAAAAAATCTTATAAGCTGTCCTCCAACAACCCCATTGAAAGACCTATTATAAGCTAGACATCCCCCAAAATCCTCCTATCCCCGTTAAATTCCAAGCAAATACTTGTGGTAGGATTGTAGGAATTGAACTCTATACTTTGCTAAGGAAGATGTTACATTTTTGGACTTTGATGCTATATGATTGCGTACTTCAATTTGACCAATTGTTTACACTGCATCTTCGTAAAATAAACATAGGAAATTTGCAGTTTTATGAGATCTAACTATAGTGTCACATTTTTTTAAAAGAATTGTGAATTTGTATTGCAAAGACTCACTCTAGTAAAATAGAAATACAGAAGTACTATTTGCTAATTCATCTTAATGAAAATTAAAAATAATAATCAGTTACCAATGTGTATTAGATGTAATCATTAGTTATAGGATTTAATCAATCCTTTCATGAGCCTATGCCGTACCTTTAATAAATAAATATTTGGATTACTTAAAAACTTAAAAAAGGCTCTATCTTAAAACCAATTGGTAAAAATATGATGATAAGTTGAATATTGCATCCCAAGATTAGAGAAGTGTTTTATTTCGTTTCTCTTATTCAATATCAGACAACTCCATAGATTTTACATGAGATCCTAATACGATGTAAATCTCAATGTCACTTTTTTCAAGTGATCGTATCTCAATGTAAGTTCATTAACTGGTTAGTTGTCCAAACACTATCCATAACGTTGTGTCCTTTAATTAATCTGACATGTCATGTATAAACATTGTTGTGATGAATATATCTGGGAGATTTTTAAACACCGTCCAAAATTTCTTAAAGTCCCCTCAAATCACACTTGAAATACAGTTTTATCCTTAACTTTCTCTTTCATCCTCACTATTATTAAACTCCCATCATTACCCAAACAACCACCACCGAAACCAAACCAACTATCATCGAAACCACACATACCACCAATTAAACCACGCATAACCACCAATGAAAACAAAAAAATAGCCTCCTCCACCACTGGAACGTCCAGCCATGGTCGAAATGTCCTGGCTAGACGTTTTCGCCATGGAGGAAACATCCTGGCCAGGACATTTCCACCATGGTCGGAACGTCCGACCGGATGTTCCAGTGGTGGAGGCCAATTTTTTTGTGGTATATGTGGCTTGTTCGTGCGGGTTGCAGGGGGTGGGGAGCTGTTGTTGGGGTGGGGGCCTGCTAGTGGGTGGATGAAGGGTGGTGGAGGGGGCCT